>NC_071267.1:9348838-9596338 GCF_023375685.1 Ictalurus furcatus
AGCACAGTGAAATTATTTTCTTCGCATATCCCAGCTTGTTAGGAAGTTGGGGTCAGAGCGCAGGAAAGGCGCCAATGGAGCAGGGAGGGTTAAGGGCCTTGCTCAAGGACCCATCACTGGCAGCTTGGTGTTCCCGACCTTCTGATTAGTAACCCGGAGCCTTAACCGTTGAACGATCACTGCCCATTAAACGTGTTCACGATGCCGCTGTTCTCACATCTGTTGTGACTTTTTTTAGTTTCAACTTATTCTTCTACACATGCGTCCGTTTTCACTTTGGTTTCCTACATTACCAACAATGACGTTTGCCTTCCTCCTGAATAGTTTTGCTGTAGTATTTAAGTTCAGTTTTATTTGTGTAGCACTTTTAACAATGGACATTGTTACAAAGCAGCTTTAAAGAAATTTAAAGCTGGATCTAAATTGATCAATTCAGCTCTAACGAGCAAGCTGGAGGCGACGGTGCTGAGGGGAAAAAAAACTCCCTGAGACGATATGAGGAAGAAACGTTGAGAGGAACCAGACTCAAAAGGGAAGCCATCCTCATCTGGGTGACACCAGATAGTGCGATTATAAATAATTCCCTTCTATGATCGTGTACTATATCTGCAAAAAAAAAGTGCAACTGTGAAACCAGGAAATTCATTATTGTATTAACATGAGGTTTATTTTGTTGACGTTACCAACTGTTCACTGATGGAGACAAAACTGATCGTGGCACTTGTAGTCCTAAGCTACCGTAGCAAAATTGTTCGTATCAATTGCAGTCCAAAGCCATCTTCATGGTTTCAAAGTGTATCTTTAGGCTGTCCGTGTGGGGCCATCCTCAGCAACAGGAAGTGGTTTCCAAATGATGAGAACTCCAATCAGAAGAAGCGTCAAGATGGATCAGGGAGGTCCGGAGAGCAGAAGGGGTCATGATCACTGGTATCTCACTGGTATCTCAGGAGTAGCATGTGTAGCTCGACCGAGAGAGAGGGGGAGAGAAACATGGATTATTAGGTATTAACCCTAACGCCATCGTGTGTTAGAACGCCACAGATCACAAACTAGCTGAGCCGAGTCTCAGCCGTAAATGTTTTGCCACAACGTCCCCACTAACTCTACGCTGGATTCCTAAAAATGTCGAGTGAGAAAAGGTTTATTGTTTTTAGGAGCCACTAGTGAGCTATCAAACTCTACTGTAACTGAGCTAGCAGTGTCACTCTGTGAGGTCAGTATGGCACACAACTGCAAAGTTCTCAGTGGAATAATGAAAGCACAGCACCAACGAACAGATTAGCACCACAATTGCTCAAATCATCACAAATATTTCAGTATAAACATTTGGCGTGTTTCAGGGCGGCGTTTCACCTTAAGGCCTCAAGTGTGATTGCTGTCTGTAATCTGACTGATGAACATTGTATCTCTGCAGTACATAGTGGAACTACTAAACCGTCACGTTTTTCAGGTGAAGATCGCAGAGCACTCTAAAACACCCGAGGACTTTTTGAGGAAATATGAAGAGCTGAAGTCGAAAAATGCACGCAACTTGGATCCTCTGGTTTATCTTCTCTCAAAGCTGACGGAAGATAAAGAGGTATGTTTGAAGGCTGATATAATAAAATATTTAATTGTATTAGATTAGATGATTCATGCTGTTGGGCAGGTCTGCAATGAGTGCCATGCAGACAGATGCATTTTGTAGGTATACCGTTACTAAAGTGTTTGTTGATATATAGTTTTTACCCCCTCTCTGTCCTGTCCATCAGTGAACAGGGACCACCAGGGGACCATTTTTAACCCAGTCATGACACTGAGATAAGACGATATAAGTGTAAAAATCTCAGCGTCATTGCTCGGGTGAGAACAGTCCATCGACCAATATATCCATTTGGTAGCAGTCCTGGTGTCGGAAATGGACCATTGATGACAGGATGAGGACCGTGAACAGAAGCTCTACATGGACTGAATGAGTTATAATCTACTGGTCTAATAAAGTGACCTATAACTGTATGTCTGTTGTTTTTCCTCAGACTCTGAAATTTCTGCAGCAAAATGCTAAGGAGAGATCCGAGATGGCGGCGAACGCGACATCAAGCAGCACAACGTCCTTCAGTATTCCCCCAACCAGTAGCAAGATGTCAATGCAGGAGCTGGAGGAACTGCGCAAAAAGCTCGGGAATGTCACAGCCAGCTCCAACGTTCCACAGGTGTGACCTTATTTATTTAACTTTATAAATTTTAACAATCTGGAAAGTTTATTTAATAAATAAGAACGTGTTCAATCAGTGATTACTGGCACATGCCTAATTGATGACTTCAGATTTTACAGTTACACAGTTTATTGTGATATTCAACACAAAAGATGCTCTGTTCTCTGACCGGTCGTTCAGAAGGAGATTGAATGGGTAGGGAGCTTCGTAGTGTAGTGCTCGTGATTCTCAGATTAACTCTGTCCCATTCGCAAGATAGTATAAAGGTAGTTCTAATGGTGGTTGTCTTTCAGGTTGTCTTACTTTGGACCTCATGCATCCCTACTCTGAGGAAACAATCCCAAAATTCTGTTCACCTTACAAAAGTTCAGAAACGCTCAAAAGAACTGTCACTCCAACTCTTCCACCTGAGGAATCTTTGGCCATTTTTTAATGCATGCTTAGCTAAAGGTGTTGTGGTTTTTTTTTTTCTTCCAAATTATTGATGATAACGTTTTCTCATATTGATCTGGGCATTGGTGGACATAAGTGACCATGGTATAAGGAAACTAGTCACCCTCCCCATGGTTATGGTTAGATCTGGGAAGATTTTTTTCTTGCTCCCTTCTTGGTGCTTTTAATGACAACATTTCAATGTTCTGTAAACTTATATACAATAATTCTTTTCTGTATAAATCCATATTATTTGTTTGTCTTGTTCTTGAGGAGTGTGTGTAATTTAGGCCAGGGCTTAACTGTTATTTATTTATGTGATTTAAGATTACATTCCGACATGGCATTAACCTTTTAATTAAATATTTAACCAGATCTACACCATATGGCCGAAAGTTTGTGGACACCTGACCACCATACCCGTATGTGCTTGTTGAACATCTCGTTTAATCCTACCTTTGCTGTTATAATAGCCGCCACTCTTCTGGGAAGGCTTTCCACTAGATTTCCGAGCATGGCTGTGGGGATTTCTGCTCATGCAGCCACAAGAGCATTAGTGAGGTCAGGCACTGATGTTAGGAGAGGGTTTATTTGGTGTTCCAGTTCATCCCAAAGGTGTTCAGAGTTGGAGTTGGAGTTGAGGTCAAGACTCTGTGCAGGACACTCGAGTTCTTCCTGTCCAACTTTGGCAAACCATGTCTTTATAAACCTCGTTTTGTCCAGCTTTGTGGCAACAGTTTGGGGAAGACACACATAATGTATATACGTGTGGTGATCGGGTGTCCACAAACTTTTGGCCATCTGGTGTACATAAGAGGTACCCTGATATGAAGAAATAACAGACACCTGCTGGCCAATCAGAAACGATTATTTGTGATAGTCATGGTATGACATGATGACTAGACAGTCACTAACTGCTTGTAACTTTGATTATAATGGCATGCGGTTAAGGTGATATGACAATGTAATATTCTTGTTTGGTTGTCTATGTGCAGTCTGCTGAAGTCACTCGCAAGCTGCTAAGAGACAGACACAACAAGAAGAACCCCACACAGCCTATTCCTGTCTTCCCAAACTGGGTGTATGACAGACCTGCGCTGATCGGAGATTTTATCACTAGCTCTGCACCAATGGGAGATCCAGTCGTGGCTATCGGTATGTATTGTGAGCCCATAAATGTCCCTGAGTAACCAACTCCTTTAAGGATCCATGTTGAGTTTTACAGCCAGGGTTGCAAAGTCTGATTATACAGATATTCTGATATAACTAATTTTAGATTGTTTCAACTTATCCCAGCAGCAGTGTGTAAATTGGCTGAGGTGATGCAGGCTTAATCTCCGTTCATTATCTTTTGCTGGGCACAGAAGAACACTGATGGCCACACAAGTTGTTGCGTAAACAATATAAGCCTTAATATTACTTCTGTCTATCAGCAAAAGTGAGTCTGTACACCAATCAGCCATAATATTTTGCGCTTGCTGAAAAAGTTAATGCTGTCTGTGATAGGAACGTGTCAGAACCCCTGTCCACCGATGAAAACCCTACAATGGGCGCATGAGCATCAGAACTGGACCATGGAACAATGGAAGAAGGTGGCCTGGTCTGATGAATCACGTTTTCTTTTACATCATGTGGACGGCCAAGAGTGTGCGAGTCTCTTACCTGCGGAAGTGATGGCACCAGGCCGCACTATTGGAAGAAGGCAAGCTGGTGGAGGAAGTGTGATGCTCTGGGCAATGTTCTGCTTGGAAACCTTGGGTCCTTGCATTCATGTGGATGTTACTTTTACACGTACCACCTACTGAAACATTGTTGCAGAACAAGTACCCCCCTTCATGGCAACGGTATTCCCTAATGTCAGTGGCGTCTTTCGGCAGGATTATGCACCTTGCCACACTGCAAAAAATGTTCAGGAATGGTTTGTATGGAAGGTGTTGATTTAGCCTACAAATTCCCCAGATCTCAATCCGATCGAGCCCCTGTGAGATGTGCTGGACAAAAACGTCCGATCCACAGAGGCCCCACCTCGTAACTTACAGGACTTAAAGGATCTCCAGCTAACGTTTTGGTGCCGGATACCACAAGCACACCTTCAGAGGTCGTGTGGAGTCCATGTCTCGACGGGTCAGAGCTGTTTTGGTGGCACAAGGGGGACCTACACAATATTAGGCAGGTGGTTTTAATATCATGGCTGATTGGTGTATACAAAGAAAATAAATCAGATGTTATATTAAAAGGGCGGTTTGCCAAATTTAAAGCATTCTGTTAACTGGAGAATTACAAATGCAATGAAAACATTTAAACTGACATTCCCCCTGCGTTGAAACCATGTATGCCTGCCTCATGGGTTTGCTTTCAGGGGAGAGTCAAGCAACTGTTTTGACTGTGGGCAGAAAATCAGCAATAAAAGATTCTCTCTTCTTGGAATAGTCTGGGTATTTACATTGTAGTTATTTTACTATTCATTTATGTAGACGTGGGCGAATACAGTGTCTAGAATAAACACGGTATAGAACAAAGGTCTTACTCTCTGACATTCCTATGTTTTTAAACGTACAACCTTCCAGCCACTGACTCTCAGAGCCTTAAGTGCAGAGGTATCATTGCATTGTTTTTACTTACGGTGTTATATTATTAATTCGGCTGTGCACGAGTTACATGGGCAATGTGCTGTCTATGTTTGTGTTTCCAGGTACAATGCCGCTGACCGTGCAGGAGCAAGCTCTGGTTGAGGACCTGCTGTATGTACTGATCGGTGTGGATGGGAGAGACATCACAGCACAGCCCGTGCTCGGCAGACAGAGTCGCGCTTTTATAGTAGACCCTTCTCTGGACATGTCCATTAAGGAGCTTGTGAACCGGATATTACCTGTGGCGTCCTGTTACTCCACTGTCACCCGGTTAGTGAAATTATCAAGCTGATCCATGAAGCAGTTTGGGTTACAATGTCAGTATTTTGGTTTGAGGTCTTGAAAGTAGATGCAGGTTCATACTATTCAGGTTTGTTTTCAAAACTCTGATTGTTATTTAAACTCTCTTAATTTGAATCGTGTCTGATTCGATGCTTTGGATGGCCCTGCAGCTTCACAGAGGAGAAGTGTTCCTTTGAGTATGGTCAGGTGAACCACGCGCTCACTGCTGCCATGAGGACACTGATGAAGGAGTATCTCATCCTGGTGACGCAGCTAGAGCATCTTCACAGGCAGGGCATGCTGTCCCTACAGAAGCTCTGGTTCTACATCCAGCCCACCATGCGCACCATCGAGGTTCTGGCCTCCATCGGTAAAGATGTGGTTGCATTATAGTGTGTAAGGCTTTCAGTATTTTACTGAAGGTTTGTTTTTATTTTTTCTCAAATATGAGCCTGATTCTAATAAAATTGGCTAATATGTCTTTTGCAGCTCGTCAAAATGGCAGTTTTATCAATCGTCTTATTTTTAAACTTTAATAGAAGTACTGTCCGGTGAAAATAATTATAGGGTTGTCGTGTCTGAAAACACATCTACTGCTCCACTTAACATGCAGTTATTTTCATGCTGTGGATTTTCTCAGCAGCACAAATGCTGTTGCGCAGAAATACTGCGTGCTCATAAAGGTTCCTCTCAAATGAAATGCAGAGGAGGTAGCAATATTTTGAAGTGTCTGTTATTTCAATACTGTGCATGCTGAATATTGTATAAAAATGATGATTATTATAATTATTTAGTAGTAAACATTTAGTAGTGGTGTGGCTGAATGCTTAGATTATCTCTGAAGCATGATAACCACACTATAAGACATGCTTGTGTGTATATATCGATGTGTGCGATATATCCAGAGAGTCAGCTAAGAGCTATTTCTCTTGTCCTGTGTTTTATTTTTTTGTGTGCAGCCACTTCAGTGGACAAAGGAGCCTGCATGGGTGGCTCAACGTTAAGTCTACTTCATGACCGCACCTTTAACTACACTGGGGACAGCCAAGCCCAAGAGCTGTGCCTCTATCTCACCAAAGCAGCCAGTGTCCCGTACTTTGAAATGTTGGAGAAATGGATCTACCGGGGAATCATCAAAGATCCATACGGGTACAGACATTAAAAACAGCAGTCAACCCAGTATTGCTGATCTTGCTGCTTAACTCTTTCTGCTTCATTCTGATCACTTTAGATTTATTACTTTTCACTTCCTATATGGGAAGTATATCATCATAGACAATTGAAGCAATATTTGAATGAGTACTAAACCAGATATATTTTTTTTTGAAAGCGAGTTCATGGTTGAGGAACACGAGCTTCAGAAAGAAAAGATCCAGGAGGACTATAACGACAAATATTGGGATCAGAGATACACCATTGTGCAGCACAAAATCCCGTCTTTCCTTCAAAAAATGGCAGATAAAATCCTTAGTACAGGTGAGATTAACATCAGTGTTATGTTAAATTACACAAGCTATAGGTGAGATGTTGTTGATCTGCTCATTATATATCTTGTCTTCTTGTCATTTCCGTTTTCTCAGGGAAGTACCTGAACGTCGTGAGGGAGTGTGGGCGAGACGTGACCTGTCCGGATGCGAAGGAGGTTCTGTACACTTTAAAAGAGAGAGCGTATGTGGAACAAATTGAAAAAGCCTACAACTATGCCAGTAAGGTTCTCCTGGACTTTCTCTTGGAGGAGAAGGAGCTGGTGTCACGGCTGAGGTAAACGTCCTGCATGCAGATGAGCTTCGCATGTTGTAATTCTGTTTCGCTTTAATCCAAACAGCAGACGGTTATACTGTTCACATGTGCCGAACATATCTTGACAAAACGACACAGAAATGCTTTTATTTATTGAATCATTTCCAAATTGCTTTGGTATTAGAGAAGTAAAACACTCCAGGGTGTCTGTTATAGGAAAATAATCAACTCCAGGGTGCTTACACATTTTATGTGTTTTTGAATATTTCCTTATCTAAAGGAATGCCTGATCATGATTTATTCCTTACATTTTTGTGAATTTTCTAATTGTAAACGCAATAGTATTAAAGTTGGTAGTTTAATTAATTGACCAAGCTAAAAATCGTGTCGATATGAGCATGTAGCCCTGCCGTGCTGTTATGATGCTGTGCAAATTTATGAAATCAACAATCCTGTGTGTGTGTGTGTGTGTGTCTGTGTGTGTGTGTGTGTGTGTAAGGTCTATCAAGCACTACTTTTTGATGGACAAGGGAGACTTCTTTGTGCACTTCATGGACCTCACTGAAGAGGAGCTGAAGAAGCCTGTTGATGACATTATCCCTTCTCGCTTAGAAGCACTGCTGGAGCTGGCTCTGAGAACAAGCACGGCCAACACAGACCCCTTCAAAGATGATCTAAAGGTCTATTATTTAAGGTTATTTATCACTGCCTAAAGCTCTGCCTAAACCCAATTTAAGTAATTTAATATTCCTGACAATAGCATTAACTATTAGGCATCCGCATGACGGCAGGGCTTTTATACACCATGGAAACAGTGTGTGAAATTCACAAACTGTCAGGTTAATGGGCCATTTTTGTACCTGTACAAAGTAATGAGAGGTTACAATGTTCATGTTGTTCCGGTTGTTTTCCAGGTTGACCTGATGCCCCATGATGTCATTACACAGCTACTGCGTGTCTTGGCCATAGAGACCAAGCAGGAAAAAGCTATCATCAACGCCGACCCCACCGAGGTGTCCCTCAGTGGCCTCGAGGCTTTCTCTTTCGACTACATTGTCAAATGGCCGCTGTCGCTTATAATCAACCGGTAAACAGCTATACGTATGGCGTGTGATGTGCAGTCTTGTGGTATTTGGTATGATTTGTAGCAGGGAGGACGTCAACACTGTATTTGTTCTTGCAGGAAAGCGCTGACAAGGTATCAGATGCTCTTCAGACATATGTTTTATTGCAAGCATGTTGAGAGGCTGCTCTGCAATGTTTGGATCAGCAACAAGTCGGCCAAGCAGTACTCCTTACACTCCGCTAAATGGTGAGATTAAAACCCGTTGACTCTGGTTGTTCAAGCATAGAAAGTACATTAAATGCATAAAAGCGTATTAATCTTTGCGTGTGTCATCTGAATGTCTATTTCTCTCTTCTATCTCTAGGTTTGCTGGTGCGTTTGCTCTCAGGCAGCGCATGCTAAACTTTGTCCAGAACATCCAGTATTACATGATGTTCGAAGTCATGGAGCCCACATGGCACATCATGGAGAACAACCTGAAATCGGTGAGTAGAATTCATTTCATTCAGTTTCTTTATTTAGAGGAACACCGTGAACGTTTGCGGACTTTATTCGTTCTCCTCTATCGTTCTGGAACGTAACCTAGAGACTAAAGGGATTCATCTTCATTTCTTTGTCTTTGCAGGCGTCCAATATTGACGACGTTCTTTGCCATCACACAAGTTTCTTGGATAACTGTCTGAAAGACTGCATGCTGACCAACCCTGAACTGCTGAGGATTTTTTCCAAGCTCATGTCCGTGTGCGTCATGTACACCAACTGCATGCAAGTGTGTATCCCAGAATTCATAGTGACCGTTTCAGGATGAATTAGTCAGGATTGTTAAGCCGTTATACGCGATGTTAAGTTTCTCTTTCTTTTTTTCAAATTTGAGTTGAATGACTTATCTTTTGTGTTTTGTGTAGCTGTCCATTTTAAGTATACTAATCTATGGTAGTGTTCTTGATCGACTAAACACCTGTTAAACTGGAGATTTACCTCGAGACTTGTCATTTTACAAGAGTTTACATTAAGGTCAACTAACTCAACTAACCATAAAATTTAATAAATCAGATGTCATTTTAAAGTGACAAAATAAGTTAACTACACACAGTGCCCTCCACTAATATTGGCACCCTTGGTAAATATGAGCAAAGAAGGCTGTGAAAAATTGTCTTTGTTGTTGATCTTTTGTTAAAAAAAATCACAAAAATACTCTTCTCTCATGGATATCAAACAATTGCAAACAAAACACAGGTTTATCTGAGTCTTCTCCTATAATGTCTGATGAGGTTGGAGAATACATGGCCAGGGATCTGAGACAATTCCTCCATTCAGAATCTCTCCAGATCCTTCACATTTTGAGGTCCACGCTGGTGGACTTTCCTCTTCAGTTCACCCCACAGGTTTTCTATGGGTTTCAGGTCAGGGGACTGGGATGGCCATGGCAGGACCTTGATTTTGTAACAAAATGTTGAGGTCCTCTGGCAGAAAAACAGCCCCAAAACATTCATCTGACCATGACCTGATCATCTGACCACAGAACCCGATCCCATTTTTAGTTCTAGTAATGTCTGGCAAGCTGAAGACGCTTGAGATTGTGTTTGGATGAGAGTAGAGGCATTTTTCTTGAAACCCTTCCAAACAGCTTGTGATGTAGGTGACTTCAGATTGTAGTTTTGGAGACTTTCTGTCCCCAAGGCACAACTAATTTCTGCAGTTCTCCAGCTGTGATCCTTGGAGATTTTTTAGCCACTCGAACCATCTTCTTCACAGTGCATTGGGACGATATAGACACACGTCCAGTTCCAGGTTGATTCATAACATTTCCAGTTGACTGGAACTTCTTCATTATTGCCCTGATGGTGGAAATGGGCATCAATGCTTGTGCTATTTTCATATAGCCACTTCCCATTTTGTGAAGCTCAACAACCTTTTGCCACACATCACAGCTACATTCCTTGGTCTGACTCATTGTTATGAATAACTAAGGGAATTTGGCCTGTGTGTTAACTCATATTTATACCCCTGTGAAACAGGAAGTCATGGTTGAACAATATCCTGTTCCTACTCACCCAAGTGTACTAAAAAATGTAAAATATCAATGGGAATATACTTCAAATATATATTTCTCTTATGAGTTCATGGAGTGCCAATAATTGTTGCACACCTATATTTAAGAGAGATTTTTTTTAATAAACCTATGTTGTGTTTGCAATTGTTTTGATATCCATGACAGCAGAGTATTTTTGTGATTTATTTATTTATTTTAAAAGATCAAACGGTTAAACAATAAATACAAATTTTCACAGCCTTCTTTGCTCATATTTACCAAGGGTGCCAATATTAGTGGAGGGCACTGTACAAGTAAATTGACAAATTTTTCTTCAATCCATGACTGAAAATAATTCCACATAAATTACCACGATTAAATTACAGCACGTTCTTAAATGTTGATAACTTAAAGAACCTCGGCTTCACTTCTGAATTTTGCCACTTAACAACCAGAAACATCTTACTGGTAGTGTGAACGTTGGTTTCTTCAGATGTTGATTATTTGGCTAATTTGGTTTATTCTTCAAAAACCATTTATTGCTTTATAAACTGTTAGCTACTTTGTTAATGCTACTGTGTATTAATGCTAAAGTTCATGGTTTCTCCACATTAACGTGCTAAATCATGTTATTTAAAGGAACCTTAATGTAAAGAGTTACCATTTAAGTGTTTACCGACGAGAAACAGGATTTTATTCGAGTACGGAATAGTGTAAGTTGTTTTTACAAATTTCTGTATTTGTATTTCACTGAAAAGCGAGCTCCCTCAGTAATAGTCACGTTTGAATCGATCTTAAGGTTATGCAATTTGGTATGCGGTAAGAGACCGCCAAGTGCAGGTTTCATCCCTTGTGATGTCTGACCCCAGGCTTAAGAGCACTCGTTTTGTTCTAGCGATTCACCCAGAGCATAAGGATGGACAGTGAGATAAACCGATTAAGTCTGGAACATGGCACCATGGAAGGTCCTCCAACACAGAGCGAACGCACTGAGGAGGCTGAGAAGAAAAGACTGGCCTCCAAGGTAATGGCGTTTTAATGCTGTGTGCAGTGTTATGTCACTAGATTAGCTTAAATACAATATATATCTGGTTTGTTTACTTAAACAGCACTGTTTAATAGTAAATGTTTGTTTCTGTCTACGTGCAGTTTTTAGCTGAGCACGTGGATTCGCTGCAGTCAGACTCGGGCTTTGAAGGCACCATCAGTAAGTTTGACAGTAATTTCAGCACACTGTTGTTGGACCTGTTGGACAAGCTGAGCATTTACAGCACCAATGACTGTGAGCACAGCATGATCAACATCATCTACAGGTGAGTGAGCCCTTAATACTCGGGGATAAAGTATAATCACAGTGGCCTGGGAAAACTCATGGAATGTGGAACGATGGAAATTCAGGCTTTTTTATTTTAATTTTTTTAACTTGTGTTTGAGATGCATGCAAAAGAGAAACATAGTTCAGGAAAGCCTGTAGTTGTAAGAAGGATATGTAGTAAAGAATGTTAACTGGACCATGTGAAGGTTTTCCCAGGCCGCTACTCATATACAGTTCTAGCAAACATAATGTAAGCTATGTAAACTCTTGCAATAGTGGAGTGCTTTTTGTTTTTTGCCAGGCTTGACTTTAACGGGTTCTACACTGAGCGTCTGGAGCGAATGGCGATTGAGAGGGGTCAGAAGACTGCCACGTAGCACTCTCCAACACAAGGACCTTCATAAAGTCCACATCAAACAGCAATAAGGGGCTTAATGGCATGTTCTGCTCCTTACAGTTGTGTTTAAAATGAACACCCTATACCCGTCACGTTACCTAAAAGTCTATTCAGAAGAGTTTTCCTGTACATTTAAATAACAGCTCGGCCGTGGCTGAGTAATTTGATGCGTCTTTATTCATCCACAGGACATGTAGCAGCGTTGTGTTGTAATGTAATATAAACAATTCTTTAAATTCTAACAAAATGAGTAGTGTTTGTGGGGTTTGTTTTGTCATCAAGTGTTATTGTTGTAAAGTTCAGAAACATTAAAGCGATCCTACGCTTATGGATCATCTGATTGCAACGTTTGCACACTTGCTAATACCCCAGAGAATAATTGCTAGAATTATTGTTTTTGACCCTAGGCTTTTTGTCCGAACAATTATCAAAGTTAGTACAGATTGTTTCAGTAAAATTGCATTAAGTATAACAGTAATGTGCAAATAATATGGATCACCAAAGTGAGACCGGACCTGTGATGCATAATAGGTTTACAGCGTAAAAACACACTGATTCATTAGCTGATGCTAAAACTGAGTAATACCTAGGGCTGAAATAAGGCACAATAAAAATCAGACTGAAATAAATACAGCACAATACAATTACTGAACAACACGAAGTGCAAAGATGCAGTGAATAATATGGTGTACTGTATAAAAGTGTGCAAATGATGCAATATACTGTACAGTTTATGACCAAAGGTTTGTGGACACCTGACCATCACACCCACATGTGCACGTTGAACATCCCAATCCAGCTTTATTCCCCCTTTTCTGGTATAATATCCTCCACTCTTCTGGGAAGACTTTCCACTAGATTTTGGATCGTGGCTGTGGGGATTTGTGCTCATTCATCCACAAGCTCGGGTGAGGACGCCTGGGTCAGTGTTCCAGTTCATCCTGAAGGTTCAGTGGGGTTGAGGTTAGGACTCTTGAGTTCTTTCATTGCAACCTTGGCACACTATGTCTTCATGGATCTTATTTTGTGCACAGGAGCATTGTCATGCTGGAACAGGTTTGGTTCCAGTGATGCTACAGCATTCAAAGATATCCTATATCATTGTGTACTTCCAACTGTGTGGCAGCATTTTGTGGAAGGAACACATGTGGGTGTGATGGTCAGGTGTCCAAATACGTTTGACCATTTAGTGTATTTATGCAATAGACATACAGTGCCCTCTATTAATATTGGCACCCTTGGTAAATATGAGCAAAGGTGGCTGTGAAAAATGGCCTTCTTGTTTAACCTTTTGATCTTTTGTTTAAAAAAAAATCACAAAAACACTCTGCACTCATGGATATCAAACAATTGCAAACACAACACAAGTTTATCAAAAAAATCTGTTAAATATAGGTGTGCAACAATTATTGGAACCCCTATGAATTCATATGAGAAAAATATAATTTCAAGTATTTTCCCATTGATATTTTACATTTTTAGTACACCTGGGTGACTAGGAATACACAGGCCAAATTCCCTTAGTCATTCATAACAATGGGTAAGAGTGAGGAATGTAGCTGTGATGTGTGGCAAAAGGTTGTTGAGCTTCACAAAATGAGAAGTGGTTATAAGAAAATAGCACAAGCATTGAAAATGCCCATTGGACGTGTGTCTATATCGTCTCAACGCATTGTGAAGAGGATGGATCGAGTGGCCAAAAAATCTCCAAGGGTCACAGCTGGAGAACTGCAGAAGTTAGTTGCGTTTTGGGGTCAGAAAATCTCCAAAACTACAATCTGACATCACCTACATCACCACAAGTTGTTTGGAAGGGTTTCAAGAAAAAAGCCTCTGCTCTCATCCAAAAACAAACTCAAGCATCTTCAGCTTGCCAGACATTACTGGAACTTCAAATGGGATCGGGTTCTGTGGTCAGATGAAACCAAAATAGAGCTTTGTGGCAATAAACACCAGAGGTGATTTTGGCACACACAGAGAGGTAGCCATATGGAAAAGTACCTCATGCCTGCGGTTAAATATGGTGGTGGCGCTTTAATGTTTTGAGGCTGTTTTTCTGCCAGAGGACCTGGACATTTTATTAGGATACATGGCATCATGGACTCTATCAAATATCAACAGATATTAAATGAAAACCTGACTGTCTCTGCTAGAAAGCTTCCTCGCGGTGCAATTAGAGGGTGCTTCTCAATACTCAAATCAATGCTTCCTCGTTTCCGTCCTCCAGCCCGTTACTCAGAAATCAATCAACGTCAACCATATTAAAGGACATCTCAATTCTCTAACTGTACCACGAGGAGGTGAGGAACGAGAAGTGAGGAAGCTTCCAGAGGAGCGAGGATACACAGCTGTATCCTATGCGGAAGTGTTGCTTGTCAAAAAACTTGACGTACGTATCAATTCCCCTCCTCCTTTACATCTCATCCTTGCATCCTTCCCTCGCATCCTGAGGGGGTGGAGCTAAGATGCACAAATAAGGAATGAGAAGCACAGAGAGAATTAAGATTTCCGGGTCACGGGCTGGTGGACAGAGGAAACGAGGAAGCATCAGTTTCAGTATTGAAAAGCACCCAAAGTATTGACTAAAATGGTGGCAATAATTGTTGCACAATAATTGTTGCCCCCCCCATTAATATTTAAGAACAGGCAGTGCATAAAATCATAAAGATTTGCCCAAGTTGAGGGTTTATTATTCACACAAATCTAAATATTTAAAATGAAAAAATTCTCATTTACATTCTCCATGCTATTGAGTACTTCTTATATACAGTGCTCTCCACTAATGTTGGCACCCATGGTAAATATGAGCAAAGAAGGCTGTGAAAAATTGTCTGTTGTTTAACCTTTTGATCTTTTGCTCAAAAATTCACAAAAATACTCTGCTTTCATGGATATCAAACAATTGAAAACACAAGTTTATAAAAAAAAAATCTTTGTGTTATTTAATTAACAGCTCGGAGTGGTGTAAAATAGCCTTAATAATTTTACTGATGGTTCTTGTATCTTACTTTCCCTTACTCTGAAGGACAAAAATGTGTGTATATATATATATATATATATATATATATATATATATATATATATATATATATATAAACTTATTTTTGAAAACTACCTTTTACTGTAAAAGATAGTGTTCAATAAAGCTGTCTGTATTGACATTGTGCACACTGTGTGAGAGAGAGAGAGAGAATGTACATAATGTTCACCACTAGAGGGCGACAGAGAGCCGCGTCTCCGTTCACTAACTACACCTCCTTTATAAATGTGATGCTCATGGATATTTTGTTCACCTACTGCTGCTTTAAACTTATTCTTCTACACGCTCAGCTCATATACAGAAAATAAACTACGTGCTCTCCGCATTCCCTGATCTGGTTCATTATTAGAGCAGGTAGGTATCATGTTGAATGTGTGTAAATCCACACCCTCCTCCCAGTGTCCTGCCCTACAGATCCTTTGCTTTAACTTCCATGAGGAAACAAAACTGAGGACTACAGCAAAAACACGCAGACATGATGGCAGGATTAAAAAAAAAACCTTAACAACTTTTTTTTTTTTGGATTGTGTTGGGGTTTTTTTGACGTGCATCAGTTATGCTGCGTGTTGTGGTTGAGTCTGCTTCGGGTCTTCCTAAAAAGAAGCTCGGCAGTCCGGACCCCATCACATCTGTGGTGTTTAAAGGTAACTACTGAAAGAGGCACACTGGAAGACCAGAGTCTATGCTTTTCACATGACTAAATCTGGGAAATTTAGTCCAGACTCCAATAATTAATAATATTTGCAGGATAAAAGATGTTTGAAGATAAAGATAAAAGGATTTGAAGATGTGTTTGATAGTTTTGGGAAACTGGAGGAACTGTACAGTTTCCATAGACTGCTGCAGAATATCATACAAGTGTTCAGTTAACTCTCTCAGTGTTCATAACTCTTACAGTTAAAAATGAACACCTACAGGGCGAAAGTTACTTTTAGTATTTAAAAAAAAAAAAAAAACTCCCAAAGAGTTACATCTACAGGGTAAAATGAACTTTTTGTCTGCTTAAAGAACATTTACAGGACTAAATTATAGCTCATAGAGTTGGATTAACAATTAGGTGTTTAATAAACAGCTAGGCTAAATTTAAATGTGAAATGCTTAAAGAACACTTTAATATTGAATGATGTCTTTAATTGTTTAAAGAACACATACAGAGATAAAGTAAAGGTTAGTATTGAATTAAGTTTTTATTGATGTTGATTTATTGGCCCTGCGATGGATTGGCACCCTGTCCAGGGTGTACTCTGCCTTGTGCCCCATGCTCCCTGGGATAGGCTCCAGGTTTCCCCATGACCCTGAAAAGGAGTAAGCGGTATAGAAGATGGATGGATGGATGGTTGATTTATTGATTGATTGATTTTCTCGTCTTTGCTGAGACTGGTCTTTCTTGGCTGGTGTGGGTTGAGGAAACAGGTCTGTCAAGGATAGTTGTGTTTTATTTTGTTACGGAGTGTGCGGGTCAAAACAATGATTCAGGATGTTCTGGTCATATAATTATTATTTCTGTCATAAGCATAATGGCATGGTCCTGTTTTGGAACGTTTTCCACATCAAAGCTGTATGTAGACATTGAATGACAAATTCTTGCTCTATTCTAAAACTTTTTGTTGTTGTTGTTCACTTTGTGCTTGTGTGCTGAAGGTTTAACCCAAAATCTGAGCTTCTTACACATTTTGCACTTGCATTAATAAATACATACAGTTGCAATCAAAATGATTCGACCCCCATTGCAAATCAGGCTTATTGTCAAAATGTACAGACTTTCAGCTGTTTGCGACGAACAAATCAAACAAAAGTGATTGAAATAGTTCAAAAGAACGAATTCAACTGAAAATGCAAATTCAACTGAAAATGCAACTTATAATGATTTCTCCAGGTTCAAAATGATTCAACCCCCTGAATAGAATCCCTCACAAATATGCAAAACAGGTGTTTTCTCAAGCACACCTGATACAACTAATCAAGGGCTTCATTAGTTGCACCAGGTGTGCTTGAGCTGGAACACAATAATAATGTATAATAATAAAACTGAAATACCTGAACTGGCTAGGGGTAGAAAATGTATGAAATACCTGGATGGGACAGAAAAAGGAAGCTATCAACACCTGCAACCAGATTTCTGAGAAGGCAGGTTGTGAAAAACCCTCGAGTGACTACAAAAGACTTGCAGCAAGACTTGGTGGCAACAGGCACTGAGGTTTCAGTGAGCACAGTAAAGGCACGTACTAAACGTAGAAAGTTTCCATGCCAGAACTCCAAGACGTACACCACTACTGACCCAGAAGCACAAGAAAAGTCGGCTCAAAATCATATAAGTAAGACGCAGAAGTTTTGGAATTCTGTTTTGTGGAGCGATGAAATAAAACTGGAACTTTTCGGCACGATGGATCAGCGGTATGTCTGGAGAAAGAAGAATGAAGAAAGAACACTCTGTCCACAGTCAAGCATGGTGGTGGCTCGGTGATGCTCTGGGGCTGCTTTACATCCTCTGGCACTAGAAACCTGCAGCGTGTGGAAGGCAAGATGGATTCATTGAAGTACCAGGAAATCCTAGGAGAAAACTTCATGCCGTCTGTGAGGAAACGGAAGCTTGGGTGTCACTGGACCTTCCAACAGCACAATGATCCCAAGCATACCTCAAATTCCACCAAGGCTTGGTTGCAGAAGAAGTCCTGGAAGATTCTACAGGGCCATCACAGTCACCTGACTTCAACCCCATAGAAAATCTCTGGTGGGATTTGAAGAAGGCGGTTGCAGCACGCAAACCCAAGAATATTTCTGAACTGGAGGCCATTGCTCATGAGGAACGGGATAAGATTCCTCAGGAACGCTGCCAGAAGCTCTGCATATCGTTTGCAGCAGGTCATAACAGCAAAAGCGTGCTCTACTAAGTACTAAAGATGATTGCCCTGAAGGGATTGAATAAATTTGAGTCTGGAGAAGTCATTATAAGTTGCAATTTCAGTTGAATTTGGGGAAACCACTTGAAGCGTTCTTTGTGTTGAACTATTTCAACTGCTTTTGTTTGATTTGTTCATTTCAAACTGCTGAAAGTCTGTACATTTTGACAATAAACCTGATTTGCAGTTGGGGTTGAATAATTTTGATTGCAGTTGTACTTAAATACAAAAGACCTGCATACACATTGCATACACTTACACATATTTAGGTATTTACAGTTAACTCAACTTTATTGTTCTTTTCTTTTTAGGTGAAACAAAGAAAACTCGGTCCATCAACAATGAAATTAATCCTGTCTGGAAAGAGGTAGGACTGCAATGATGCACACTTAAAAAAATGCTTGGGCTCTCAGCTCCAACCATCAATAGTTTATAATAGTTTATTAAGTGTTTAAACCTTCATTTGGTTTTTCAGTGAGATTTCCCTGTAGCACAAAATCCGAAACAGTTCTTTCTATGTAAATAAACACAGTACAGACTGAACTCAGGATGTGCTCTTTTTTCCCCCAGACACTCGAATTTGATTTAAAGGGTTCCCCTCTTGATTCCTCCTCCTTCATTGATGTGATTGTAAAAGACTTTGAGACTCTTGGAAAAGACAAGTAAGTCCTCTGCTCCTCTGCACAAATGTAAACGTCTGTACTGGGCCACATTTTGTTTTTGTAGCTAGTTTATGTTTTTAATAAAAAATTCCATTGCTAAATTAATTGCTAATGTATTGCTATTAGACAGGGAATCTAATAACATATCATTTTTAAAAGGTACTATAATTTAGAGGCCTTTTATACACAGGTCCAGGGTCATTTTGATTTTTAATTCAGATTTTGAAGCATTATTATAGAGGTGTAACGATTAGTCGATTTGGACTGATGCATCCTTTCTCACAGTACACTGGCATTCGACTAGAAATCGACTTATCGGATATTTTCAATCAGTATAAACAAGCGAATTATTTTATTCGCTGCAAGTCTGTTATAAGATTAGTCAGGACACTGTTGTGTTTCTGTGTGTAGAGTATCATTGCTCTGTGTTTAGCTGCTGGTGAGCAGGCGAGGGGTGTGAGCACCTGCTGGGCAAATAATTCACACCTCTCCATAATAACATTGATACAATGATACAAAACAGACAGCACTACTAAAGCTTTTTTGATAGTAAAACACCATATACAACTGCCACAATAAAATGATAACATTTAAGCTTAGTAGGCTAGGTAAAAAAAAAAAAAAAAGAAGAAGAAATACTTATGAAACTGCAGATTCTTAAAGCCCTGAGTGTCAACTTTCATATGTGCATTGACCACTACTATGGAGGGTGGCATCACAAATAAATTAAATGCTGAACACAGGCACACCCAAAACAAGCACGAATTCCATTTTTCACTCTCTGGTAAAATGAGTTAACAGGGAAGTAATAATAATATTTTTTCATTTGTTAACTGGATTTTATATGCATTTTTTTAAACTGCACTGATTCTGTAAAATGTGATTCATTACAAGATATTACTGTAAATATTATTACAGTCAGAGTTACAAGTGTAGCTCAATTGATAACGTAAAATAACAGTACAGTTTTATGGTAATTTCATGTAATGTTATTCGGTAGTAATTCATTGTAAAATATATTGGATTATTTTTTCACAGTCTAGGCATGTCATTCATTTGCAGTGTGTGTGTGTGTGTGTGTGTGTGTGTGTGTGTGTGTGTGTAAAATGTACTAAGACCAGCAGAATACCACTAAATCAAGGGATTATCCAGTTGTCTCAGTGTCTCAGATACAGTATGTCTCAAGACCACATTGTTGATCCCATGAAGTCAGTCATCACACCCACAGAACCAGGTTGAGACTTGTTGTGTAATGCTGTGAAACGGGGAGGAGAGCAGAAAAACATTTGCTAATATTGGAGGTTGAGACTTGTCGTGAAATGCTGTCTGTTAGACGGGAGGAGATATTGCTAATATTGCAGGTTATTCAGGAAGAATTAATAATAATAATAATAACAATAAAAAAGGAATGTAGTATTATAATTATTGTTGTTCTGTAATACGATAATACAAAAAGAGGCTACTGTAAATGTGATTTTAATGAGTTTTCACATTTTTTTTCCAAAACAATTTATGAATGGATGTAAATGCCTGAGCACACACTTGACATCCAACACCCACTTCCTCCACTAGCACCCCACCCCGTCCATAGATAAAAACACAGTTTTTATAGAACAACTTCTTTAAAACATACAGAACTGAGCAAAACATTTGGGCACTGTAGAGTCTGAACACTAAACATTCATTCATGCCACATGACAATCAGTCCAAACATTCAGAGTCATTAAGAACTTAAAATCGTTCAACATTAAAACCTTCAGCCAGAAGAACAACAAGGAGACCTGCAACAGATGGTCCTTCAACATGTTCCCAAAAATCATTTAAAAACATGGTAAATGTGGGCTAAAAAAAATACTGTTGTCCTCAAAAACCTAACAGATGAGGACTCATGTCCATCAGTAAGATAGGCCGCATGCTTCCCAGGTGGGAAGACACTGCTTGGTGTAATTAACATCAAACACAAAGGAAGCCTTGAAACAAACATCAACAGCCTCTAGCAAAGAGTCTGTTTCAATGGTCTGAAACAATGGTGAAGGTCACTGGTATGTCACTGTCCCTAAGGCACAAAATGTGCAGGAATGTTTGACTGGTCTCTACATTTTGCAAAAATTCCACCATGTTGGTCCGCACCTGTTAATTACACAACACTCACTTAATGTTGCAATTTTACTGACATTTAAGTTATCAGGCTTATTTTGTGGACGTATCAAAATGCAAAAATAAAATCACCAACACAATTGATTGCAAACACTGTTTAAACATTACCAAATAGGACCAAATGCAAATAAAATTTGTATTTTAATTCAGTATTTGCAAACTGAATTTAAAAGTTATTTTTAAAGTAGTTTTTTTTTTTTCAGACTATTCATATTATCATTAGTAATACTTTACATACTGGTAGCTAAGACAACATTACATTTTTAGGTAACAAATAACGTTGCATACCAGTATGCAGTAATCTCGTGGTGTAACGTTATTAAAGTAAGGGGGCATAGCGTTTCTAGCTAGCTACTTAATGCAGCTAGCTAGCTAAAAAAGATGTGGATTTGCTTAACATGAAAATGATGTATTTCTCCTTAATTGGATTAGTTGTTATTTAGGCAGTAAACATTGCACGTCATGGTGCATTAACTTGAACAATTATCAAGTTCTCAAAAGTTGAATGTTTTGATAAAATCATTACAGAAGACATACACAAACTGTCATTGAACTTATCCCCATCGCTTCTTCTGATAAGTATGTTCGTGGAATATGCAAACAGACTTACACTGGTGTGATTTTGCGTGTGAAACGCTAAAATATGGGAAATATGGCTGTGTACTGATTTAATACGGAACATGTTTTTTTTCCCCTTTTAAATATATGATGATTCCATAATATATGGAATGGTTGGCAACCCTAAAGGATAAAAATTAGCTAAAGCCAGATGAATTAAGCCAGGAGACATAATTTAAACTGCATATTTCAAAAAGACTGCAGATATAGCTGGTTTTCATCTAACAATATAGCGATTGTCGAGGCATTTTATTGTCAAAAAATACAACTTGGTAGCCAATTAGCTATTTAATGTTTCACAGAATAAAAAACATTAACCTCCAACACCACCAGTATCACAGACTGTATTTTTAACAGTGAAATGAACTTGTTACCACAACTTATTAAAAAAAGTAGGTAAATATTAACTTACCATAAAATCTTACCCGCTGCGAGTTGTGTGAAAGTCTGAAGGCAAGTGAAGAATCCAGAAAGTTCTACAAAGAATGAAAAATGAATAAACCAGTAGCTGGGTCAAAATAACCCAACCGGCTGTTTAGCTGTGAATGAACCCCTTACCAGGCTTGGGGAGTAGCGGAATACATGTTACGGCTTTACGTAATCAGGATACAAAAAACTGGTAACTGTAATTACATCAAAAAACAAAGTAATCAGATTACATTTACATTATGTAAATACAACCGCAATTCCAAAAAAGTTCAGAAACACTCAGTAACACTTTCCAGCCTTTTGTTGCCCCGTCCCAACTTATTTGAGACGTGTTGCGGCCATCAAATTCAAAATTACCTTATTTTTTTTCTTAAAATGGTACATTTCCTCACTTTAAACATTTGATATGTTTTCTGTGTTCTGTTGTGAATAACATATCGGTTTATGAGATTTGCAAATCATTGCATTCTGTTTTTATTTACATTTTACACATTTTTTTAAAAAAAAAAAAAGCTCTAAAATAAGCTCTAAATAAAAGTATCTTAGATCATATTGCTTTTCTCCTGACTTTATTTACATATGTGACCTTGAAGTAATCCAAAAATAATCATATTAAATTACTTTCATAGTGTGATACTTGGATTAAGTTACTGATTACATTTTTATGAAGTAATTTGTAATTGTATCGGAATACATTTTTAAATAAACCCTCCCAACCCTGCCCCTTACAACCGATTTGACCCAGCATGAGCAACCCAAGTGTTTACAGTACCACAAACAACCCAGAATTTTGACTCAGCACAGTCAACCCAGCAACATGTTTACAAAAACAACCCAGCACTTTTTGAGTGTATAGGTGAATGGATAACAGCTTCATTCAAATCATTGTTCAATGCATAATATTATTGTCCGTAGCCGGTAGTCAGGGTTAAACGGGTTTTAAACTGGCATGTTGAGCTTAAGCAGCATCCTGCTGCCACCTGGAGTTTGTTCACTTCTTGCTTCATATCATGAGCACTTGTTTCTTGTTCCTTTGTAAATTGGCAGACAGAACGTTCCTGTAAACTTCTGAATTCATTCTGCTGCTACCATCATGAGTTACATCATCAATAAAAGATTAGTGAGCCTGTTCCTGAAGCCGCCATGCAAGCCCAAGCCATCACACTACCTCCACCATGTTTCACAGATGAGCTTGTATGTTTTGTATCATGAGCAGATCCTTTCCTTCTCCACACTTTGGCCTTTCCATCACTTTGGTAGTGGTTAATCTTGGTTTTTATAAGTAATATTTACTTATATATATATATATATATATATATATAAAAGAAAAATGCTAGTTAAACATTCTTAAATTTTTTTATGAGAATAATCTTGGTCACATGTCAACCCTACTTCAAATATTTTTAGTTAAATGTAATAATTGGTATCATGAGTAAATCTCACTGCATATTTTTTTAGTGTACAGAGTCTTATTTTTATAGTTGAATGGATAAGATTTTCATTCAAATAATTGTTCAGTGCATAATAAAACTGTCCGGAGCGGGAAGTCAGGGTTAAACAGGATTTAAACCGGCCAGTTGAGATTAAGCAGCATCCTGCTGCTACCTTGTGTTTGTTGGCCTGTTGCTTTATATCTTGAGCTCGTGTTTCTTTGTACAATGCGTGTTAAATATCTAGGTCTTATTCTGTTTGCTTTAGTTGGTTGTGTGCTATGTTGAAGTAAGATTAGTCACATACATTGTGTAGTCTCAGGGTGGAACCGAGTGAGAGTCATGCATACAGAGTGAGAGAGGAAAGAGTCTTTACTGTGCTGATTGTCCAACCGAGTGAGCGAGAGAGGAATCAAAGCCACCACATTTATAATGATAAAACAGTATGGAGTCCAAGTTCACTGTGCAAATTCTATGTACTTCTAATGCTGTCAGGAGGAACCCATTTTTCGGAGAACACTGTGCCAGATTGTAGCCCACTTCCCAGATTTTCATAATACAATTCATTATTGTTTGCTGTGTAGTGAACTGCGTCAGATTTGGAAACAGAAGGAGCTGTTAGAGTCATTAGCTAGCGAGCGTCTCAATAGCTCGTCCTACATGCCCTGCAGCTGTAACTGTTTCCATGCTGTACCGAACCTCCCTCAATTGTGTTAAGCAAGGAATAAAACACAACAGGGCATGTTATTACTGGAAAATAATCAGTGATTAGGTGATGTGAAACTGTGAGCCAGTACCACTTCGAAGTTGATCACACTCCTATAACAGCATGTCCTGAAGTGTGTTATTCCTATTATACCATAGCAAACTGTAGGTGGGTGCATTTTATTTATTTATTTTTTTCGAGTGAAAGAATGACACATCATAGTTTTAGTTAGTTCAACCATACATGTCCCCAAAAATGTTGAAAGCTTACTGACTGTTACAAAGCTGTGACACTAGAGACTCCTTCTACGAATATTAAGTAAACATGTCCTTATAAAAAGCTTTGCCATATCAGTGCTTATACATTTTACTTTGTTGAATAACAGCATTAAAAATATATATATATATATATATTATTAGTCTTAGATTATGTGGAGCATCTGCCATATAAGTCCCTGTGAATTAACTGTTACTATAGTAATTATATATATATAAAAAAAAGTATTAATATACAGTAAATGCATGAATTTAAACTTGTTATTCTTTGAATAGATGGCACTATTGTGGATGCTGCTGTTTCAGAAAATTAATCAACACTGTGGTGTGAACATATTTGCATTAACAGGTTTGCCTCCAGAAAAAAATTGTGACGGACAGTTTGGCAGAATAAGCAACCAGGAATTGCCTCAGGATCAGTGACTGAAAATGAGCACGTGACCAGGAAAATAATTGATATGGAGTGTTTGTGTTTGAGGGTGCAGTCAAGGCTTTCGCACACACTGATATACAGTAGATCATTGGTTGCTGGGGTTTAGACTGAGACTATACGTAGCAAACTATATGCTTCTGTTTTATTGTCATATAAAGATTGATCATCACTGTGTGTATACCGTATTGATCCAAAATCATGCTTTTAAGCATACCACTGCATGTTTGGTTATGAGAAGACCATAGAATATTTCCTTATCTGTACTGGTGGCTCCATTATGCTGTCAGGGGCATTTATTTGGGTTGTATGGTTTGTCTCCACTTGTCTCGTTAGAGTGAAGCATCACTGCAAATCAATATAAAGTTGTTCTGACTGGTTTCGCTTCCAAGAAACTCCGCCCCCATCCACCATGCACGAGGGCCCGCCGAATGATTTGTTGACTCTGAAAATGATGTCAATTATATACCACGGCCTTCACAATCACTAGATCTCAACGCAGTTGAACACCTACAGGAGATGTTAGAGTGATGCCATCATCAAAAACATTAGGACGTTTGACACGTACCTCCAGGGTTGGGGGTTCAAATCCCACCTCCGCCCTGTGTGTGTGGAGCTTGCATGATCTCCCTGTGTTTCAGGGGTTTCCTCTTGGTATTCTGGTTTCCTCTCCCAGTCCAAAGACACGCATTGTAGGCTGATTGGCATTTCCAAATTGTCTGTAGTGGGTGAACGTATGCGATTGTTGCCCTGTGATGGGTTGGCATCCCATCCAGGCGGTACCCCGCCTTGTGCCTCGAGTTCCCTGGGACAAGCTCCAGGCTCCCCCACAATGGATGGACGATGGATGGACTATTATAATGTTTGTATTCCAAGAGCAAATTCCAGTTATTTCAATTATCATACACTGGAAATAATATTACCTAGGCTAGTATAGAATAACATTAACATTAACATTACAAGTGCTCTACACAAGAGAGACATAACATTCTTCACTCCCTCTTTAAGTTTCAAACCAACAAAACACACACCAATGGAGTTGAATTAATATTAGCCAAACCATGACTAACAATTAATTAAAATGTGTGCTTAAGGAGGTCTAGCATGTTAATATCCACATCATGTATGTTACGAATAAGTCAGTGTTTGTAGATGAAGCACTCCCAGTATGCACATAAAGTTCCACAGCAAACATTCTCTCTCCGGTTAAGCTTTGAAATACTTGTGATGATAGGCTGGCAAAGCCTGTATGTCTTTAGTGAGCTAGATGAATGTTTGCACTGGGAGGAGGTTTCCTCTTTGCCTGACATGTCACAAAACACACAAAGCTTCTTTTTTATGGGAGTCAGGCTTCAGATAAACTCAGCTTTGCTCTTCCTGAAAAATTCCTGATTTTTATGAAGTGCAGACAGTGCAAATCTCAGTTTGCCTTGGCCTCTGTGTCCGGAGCTTTAAGCAGAATGCTAGGCATTTCCCCTCTACATCATTAACACAGTGCCTTGGTCTTATCAGGCAGTGTTGCCTCAAATTCCAAGGCTCAGTCAAATGAAAACCTTAAAAGTGTGACAAATTTGATAAAACAATGAATGTTTCCCTGGTAAAAATGTGGTCCATTGTTCTCAGTAGCCCATTCTACTTTTACCAGAGGCCAAAAAATGGAATTTCAGTCTGTTTTGGGGGTGCCCATGTTCAGCATTGAATTTATTTCTTATGTCACACTCCATAGTAGTGGTTAATGGCTCATATGAAAGTAGCCTACTAGGTTTAAATGTTATAATTTTACTGTGGCAGTGTTTAACTATCAAAAAAGTTTTAGTAGTGCTGTCCGTTTTATCTCTATATCAAGGTTATTGTAAAGAGGTATATGAATTGTTTGCCCAGCAGGGGGCTCACAATCCTCTTTCCCATCACCCTGCTCACCAGCTGCTAAACAGTCAAGATAGTCTACATACAGAAACCCAACAGTGTCCTGACTAATCTTATAACAGACTTGCAGACTTTAATTTGATAAAATAATTCTTTTATTTACATTATTTGAAAATGTCTGATAAGTATGGAACGCCAGTGTATTGCGAGAAAGGGTTAAACCTGATACACTTTTGTGGCACCTAATTGCAATAAACAATGTAAATAAATACAATTATGGTTTTAATTTGTCTCACTCTGATATTAAAGTTTTAATAGTTTTGCGTTCATCGTCATGATCTGTTAGCCGACACAATCACTGCAAAATTTGATCTGACCTTTTGTTACAGGTTTATTGGCTCTGCAAAAGTCTACTTAAAAGACCTAGCAAGTGGTCAAGTAAAGTCAATCCCTTCAAAGAATTTGGCTTTAGTCAATGACAGTGGGCAAAATATTGGAGTAAGTGCTCTAACTTTTTCATTTTTATTGTGTATTCATTTTTATTGTGTTTACCTTCATTTTTAACGTGTAAAAAAAAAGATTAAAACAGCTTTCCACTTATAGTTTACCTTACTTGCCATGTTCATAAACATTCTACGCGTTATAAACGTAGATTTCATTTCATAAAGCACATGAGAGAAAGCAAGCCTAATGTTCTTAATCTTTAAAGCCAATCTCTCTAACTGTAGGCCACGATCGATCTCGTCATTGGTTATGAACCGCCAGCTAACGCTCCTCCGAACCCAAATGATCAACATGATGGTGGTGTGGCAGGGAATGCAGGTATGTGTTAGGTCACTCTGTCTGGAATTTGTTTTTGTCCTTCTAGGAATTGTTACTGATACACCCTAAAGCAACAAAAATTTAGATAGGTAGGATGCTGGACTGCTTTTTTTTTCCAAAACAGCTTCTATTCTCGGTGGAATGCTGTTGAACTAGTTTTCAAACATTGTAATGGTATCATCTATTCATTGTATAAAACCCAATATCATATTACCAACATATTGTTTACTAAGGTCTACATTTTATGTTCTGGTCATTTAAAAATCTCGGGCTAATATTAGCTCACGAACCTCATGTGAACCTTCTAGTGTAGTTTTGACAGAAAGAAGGAGATTTAAATTGGATCCTTCAGCCATTTGTAGAAAACTCCTAAAATAACTCTTTTTGTTGTTGTTGTTGTTTCTGTGGTTTTTGTCTAACTGGCACACCTACATCTCGTATACCCACTGCTTTCCTTCACTTTTTGAAGACTTTTGACATTTACATCAAATAAAAAATGTAGGTGTACAGGCAGAAAACTTAATTGCTACCTATTAGTTAAGTAGTCATTTGGTTTTAATTGAACCTGATGATTGTTTCATATTTTCTGTACCTTTTAAAAAAAAAAAAACATGACTTTATTACTATTTACTATTTACTTTATTACTTCAGTTAGATAACACAAACACACAAGAGATCTTAATATACACCAAAAAAAAAAAAAAAGGTTACAAGTGCAGTGAAGCACAAAGGCACGCTACGAAGAAAACACTATGAATGCAAACAAGAACAAGCTACCGTAGAGTAAACACAAAGGCGGTATACAGTGCTAAATGAAAACAGAAAACTGGTTATCCGGTAATTGGGTCCGTGTGATTTGAATTGTGGTGAAGCAGAACATTGGCCACACACCACTGAGACAGTGACATTACCCTAGTCTTAGTCTACTGCAGGGGCATAACCTGGCTTTTATTTCGCTCCCGAATAATTCTCCACTTGGAGCGGTTTGTCACTACATAACTGAACATCAGTAAAAGAAGACAGCCTGTCATTTTATATCTTCAGTGAACGGAGGTTAGACCAATCAGACAGGGTTTACAGTAAAATACGTGGAAACACTCATGTTTTATTGGCTGACAGCTCTCAATTCTGCCAAACACAAGCTCACAGTCAGTGTGGAAAAAAAATGGATAAAATGTAAAAACGCTGATTATTTATTTATTTATTTATTTATTTACCAGTAAATGGGTTGAAACTGAAACCGTAACATCCTCTCGTTCTGAGCAGGAAAACATGGTGTGTATTTATGAGTTTGTGAGTATATTTATGAGTTTATGAATATGAGTTCGTGAATATGTATAAGTTACATGAACATGAAATGAGTAGAGCATAAGGGAAGATAAAGTACTTTTCATGACACTGTAGCAGCTAAACCCATACAGTGATAGCTTAGTTGTGCCTCTCCTTGGCTAGCGACACCAAACTAGCCTAGTCTCATGTTAGATCGCCAGAAGTTTTATATTTTATCTGTCTGGTCGTCCTGCAAACAGTGATAATACCCGAGGCAAGTTTTATGATAAATACAACTTTTTGTCCAATTTTCAATTAGCTTTTATAAGCAAGAAAAAGATTCATGCAAACAGTCTATTTGGAAGTACGTTTTAAAAAGTTTTTTTATGGAGAAGAATCTCAGCAGTTCAGCTAACACCCCTGTTCTGCTGAACAAGTTTCCATTATGTCTTTATCAGCTGACATTGTGGATTTGACATTAGTGCCATGTCGGTTTCAATAATGCATAGTAGTTTGGATTGTGTTTTGATTAGGCAATGATTAACCCTTTGCTGCATGGTTTTGCCATGTGGCAACAATGAATGTTCCTCCAATTTTTTGACAACAATTATTTTCCTATGTAACTGGAAAAGGGGGACTTTTAGCCTTGAAATAACAAAAAAATGCCATTTCACATGACCAGGAAGTGCTGTTTGCCCTTTGAGTATTTGAGTATACATTTTGAGTATTCTGTTAAATGGTCAAATGTAATTGTTGTCATAGCAACAACATGCCATAACAGAAGTGTGGTATGTGCATTCATGAATTGAAACAGGCCTACATAGCAAAAAAGACACTAGGCTTCTCTAATAGTATATTTACATATTTTTTTTTACATTCAAAGTAAGAAAAACTGTTGTAATTTCAGACATTTTGCGATTGTGCCTTATTTTCTAGATTTTACGCTTCAAGAGAGACAATTAGGAATTCAAGAGAATTAATTTAAAAGATGTTTTGATCAAATTGTGCATTTACTTTGAGTGAGTAAATCCATCCACATTATTTTTACAGCTGTAATTCCTTTCTAAAAGATATACCTTTTACATGCTTACTAGGTGGCAAAAAAACTCAATACATTTTGTGTTATTTTTGACTGTCATGTAATGTGGGATGGAGACGGATGCAAGTTAAAAGGTTTTTTTTAAAGAGACAGGCAGACAAATCCAAATCAATAAGCAAAAACATAGTCAAGCGTGGGTCAGGCGATCTACAAACGGGCATAAACTGAGTGTAGACAAGAAACGAGGAAATGAGGGTAGGATCAAAAACCTAAAATCCATCATATGGTTCAGGGGTAGTCAGGAAAGTCCACTGAGAAAAAAGGATGGCGTTAAGTGCTGGCATGGTTATCCTGGTGCCACCACTCCTCTGCTTTTCCATGTTGAAGTACAGTGGGATGGAGATGGATGCAAGTGCAGTTAAAAGCTTTATTAAAAGAGACAGGCAGACAAATCTAAATCAATAGGCAAAAACATAGTCAAGAACAAGCGTGGGTCAGGAAGCACGCTTGACTGGATGATAGTTTCCACCATTGCACATTGTTGCCAAACGGCAACAATTGAATTTTAAATTTTAACATTAATGTAATCTAAAAAATATATGTTTTTTTCTCTTGAGCAGGTGGGGCTGATGGAGATGAAGATGCCGCTGATACGGGGGGTTTACCATCTTCTGCTCAGCCGGGCCAAAATTCTCAACGGAGGACTAGAAAACAGCGGCCTTTATCCAACAAACCGCAGGACTTCCAGGTACAGTGACTTCCATACCTTGCATAAGAAAGGACTTTATTCCTAAATCAGTGCCATTTAACTTTAGTACTGCTTCAGTTCAGACACCAGCTTTGTAAGTGACCAGATTTTTCTTTCATAATCAAGATCCGGGTCCGGATCATCGAGGGTCGCCAGTTGCCTGGAAACAACATAAAGCCTGTTGTGAAAATAAATGTGTGTGGAGAGACCCACAGAACTCGCATCAAAAGAGGAAATAACCCCTTCTTTGATGAGGTACCAATGTAAATCTTTACTGACAGGATCGATGTTGCTAGGATGTACATAAACACTCAAGTAAACTCTACTCTTTGTCAATGCGCTGCATAAATAAATAATTATTTTATTATAACTTTTTGCAGATGTTCTTCTACAATGTCCACATGCTGCCATCAGACCTTTTTGATCAACATGTCAGCATTCGGGTTAGTACAAACGATTCACATAGGAATGTGCTGACATGAAAATATCATATCAGGTTCAATCAAAGTTTATTATATTGTTGTGTTGCCTTTAAAACCACTATTATATGTTTACCTCTATCTGTATTGTAGTACAAGCTTTTAGCCAAAAAGGACCTCGGCAGAATTCAGATCTTCTTTGAGTGTCATCAAATCGACTCATTTTTTTGGCACAGAATGTTTTGTATTGTCAACACTAGCCTAATCATTGTATATTTTACTTGATATTTTTATTTGCTTCAAATTTGCTTTTGAGTATTTTAATGACATTATACAGTATGTTCTATGTTGTCTTAAGCGTATTCAAAAATGGAGAGATAAATAATTCTCTAAACTATATGAAGAAGCTGTTCACTTCTGCTACAGGTGTACAACTCTTCATCACTGAGGTCTGACAGTCTTATGGGAGAATTTAAGGTACTCTATATATTCTCTACATCCAGTAGTGTAAAAGAGTGAATTGCACTATGGGATTCATGACGTTAAAATTCATTTGTTTTATTCTCCTTAATGTCTCAGATTGATGTCGGCTACATCTACGACGAACCAGGTATGTTTTTGAAATTCCCCACTGCGGCTTGATTAACATATTATTGCTAATGTTCACTTTAACGGAACAGTGACATTGTGTGTGCTTTTTACTGTTGGCTGTAGCTCACTGTGTCATGAGGAAATGGCTGCTTTTAAATGACCCTGATGACTCGAGCTCTGGAGCAAAGGGCTACCTGAAAGTCAGCATGTTCATCGTGGGGACCGGGGACGATCCTCCGGTACTCATTTTGTCTGATTATGTCTGCATGTCCTCATTATTGTTTTAAGGAATAACACTATAATTGACAAAATAATGGAGGGTAACACAGTAACAAGGTGCTCAGTAGGCCTCCTGAGTGGGGAAAAAACTGACTAGTATTCCTGCCTAATTGGACAGGTGGAGAAGAGGGAGCGAGACAGTGATAATGATGATGTAGAGAGTAATCTTCTGCTGCCAGCTGGAGTCGCACTGAGATGGGTTACACTGCAGCTCAAGGTGTTTCGTGCCGAGGATGTCCCCCAAAGTAAGCCAGAATCTCACAACACACCATTATATCAACTAATATTTCTGTACATCATGCAGTGCTGTAATGTGTTTAATGGAGAACGTCTGGAGCATACCTGGTTCATGACCATGTTTGAAGCCTTACATTATACAGCCATTTGTTTTAGTCCTGTTTTAGCAGAATAAGTAAAGAATAGAACACAAAATGTGTGCTGTTATAGAAAAACAATCACGTAATCATGTTGATTATTTTCCAATAGCAGCACATTGGGAAAAATGTTTTACAGCAGCAATTTGCCATCAATTGCAAATTTTTATGTACTAAAGAATAAGGTCATACTTTTTAATCTGTCTATAGTGAATTTTTTTAATTAATTATTATTTTTTTTGTGGAATGTCCATGTGACAGTGTAGTTCCTGTTATTGCTTATGTTATAATAGTTATAAACAGTTGTTTCGGCACTAGCTTCAAAAAAGGTTACAGCTTTACCTCCTGGAGAGGACACTGGAGACTCCTTCCAAAAATGTAAGATGTAAAACATCTCACAGAAAGTAAGTAAGTAAGTAAGTGTTACAAAACGAGACTATACAGGAAGCAAATGCAGGTCAAAGTCTTTATTTACAACTAAAGTCGACGTACAAGAAAACGGGAAACAAGGTCTAAACATAAAACTTGAACAGGAATCTAGAACATGGCCTGGAAATACTACCGCTTAGCACAATTACACATGTAAACATTTACTCATCTATCATTTAACTAGAACTAAGGCATGAAACAAGAAACTTGCATAAGACATGGAAATGCTACCGCGTGGCACAACTACCATTTAAACCTTTACTCATTTAACTAGAACCGAGGCGTGAAACATGAAATCAGAGCAGGGCATGGAAACGTTACCGCGTGGCACCATTACACATGTAACTCCTTTACATCTAATCCTGTGCGAAGTGTGCAGCAACACGAGGGCTTTAAATAACTAATGTCATTTACCTTAAACGCTGACAGCTGGTAACAATTGAGACGCGCCCTCGCATATCCACCAATAACTAAACAAGGAATAGACAAAACAGAAACAAACGCACATGTCCATTGTAAACAAAGTCTCCGTGGTTCCTATGTAACTCGTGAGCATGTGCTCGCTCTGGTTCGTGCATGCGCGCCCTCCGGCTCTCCGCGCACATCGCCGCCGCAGCACCATCTGCTGGCGAGATCGTGATAGAACCCCCCTCCAAAGGCGGTCCTGGTCCCCTGGGTAACCTGTCTTTTGCTGCATCAGGAAACAGAGCAGCCTCCGCCGGGCAGCAGACAGGCGGAGCCCCAACCTCAGCGGGGCTGGGGCATGGGGCGATGTCTACCACGGGGCTGGAGCTCGGGGCAACGTCCTCTGCGGGGCTGGAACACGGCGATACGTCCTCTGCAGGGCTGGAACGCGGCGAGACGTCCTCTGTGTGGCTGGAACGCGGAGAGACGTCCTCTGCGGGGCTGGAACGCAGAGAGAAGTCCTCTGCGGTGCTGGAATGCGGAGAGATGTCTTCTGCGGGGCTGGAATGCGGAGAGACGTCCTCTGCGGGACAGGACAACGGGACAGCTTCCTCAGCAGGACAGGACATCGGGACAGCTTCCTTGGCGGGACAGGACAGTGGGACAGCTTCCTCCTCTGGACAAGACAGCAGGGCGGGTTCCTCAGCAGCTGCGACCTCCGCGTGGGTCTCCAGCTGGAGCTCCGAGGTCGCGATGTTGACCTCAGGCAGAGGCTCCGAGGTCGCCTCATTGACCTCGGGCTGGGACCCAGAGGTCGCCACGTTGACCTCGGGCTGGCGCCCCGAGGTCGCCACGTTGACCTCGGGCAGGGACCCTGAGGTCGCCACGTAGACCTCGGCAAGGACCCCGAGGTCGCCACGTTGACCTCGGGCTGGGACCCCGAGGTCGCCACGTTGACCTCAGGCGGGGGCCCCGAGGTTGCCTCGTTGACCTCGGCGGGGACCCCGAGGTCGCTACGTTGACCTCAGGCTGGGACCCCGAGGTCGCCACGTTGACCTCGGGCAGGGACCCCGAGGTCGTCACGTTGACCTCGGGCTGGATCTCCGGAGCTGAGACCTCCCCGTAGGTCTCCTGCTGGAGCTCTGAGGTCACCATGTTGACCTCAGGCGGGGTCTCCGAGGTTGTCTCGTTGACCTCAGGCTGGGACCCCGAGGTCGCCACGTTGACCTCGGGCTGGGGCCCTGAGGTCGCCACATTGACCTCGGGCGGGGACCCCGAGGTCGCCACGTTGACCTCGGCTGGGGACCCCGAGGTCGCCGCGTTGACCTCGGGCTGGGACCCCGAGGTCGCCACGTTGACCTCGGGTGGGGGCACCGAGGTCGCCTCGTTGACCTCGGGCAGGGACCCCAAGGTCGTCACTGAGCTGAGACCTCCCCATAGGTCAGGAAACTAGAACATGGCCTGGAAATACCCTCCAGCTCTCCGTGCACATCGCCGCCGCAGCGCCATCTGCTGGTGAGATCATGACAGTAAGTAAGTAAATTTTATTTATATAGTACATTGAAACACAACAAAGCTGACTAAAGTGCTGAACAGAGTAAGAAATGTTTAATAGAAAACAGAATAAAACCAAATAGAGACAGATAATAGCCAATAGTAAAAAATAGATTAAAACACCTGGGAGAAGAGATATGCTTTCAGCCACTTTTTAAAAATAATAATAGAAGGTGCAATGCGGATATCCACTGGCAATTGATTCCATAAACGAGGGGCACTGACTGAAAAATCTCTATCTCCCTTAGTTTTTAAACGGGATCGAGGGACTTACAGAAGAAACCTATCAGAAGATCTTAAAAATCTGCTAGATGAATATGGTGTAAGAATATCTTTGAGATAAGATGGCGCTTGATCATTAAGAGTTTTAAAAACAAACAACAAAATCTTAAACTGGATCCGAAAATGTACCGGGAGCCAATGGAGCGATGCTAAAATTGGGGTCACATGATCATATTTCTTTGCACTGGTCAACAGCCTTGCAGCTGCATTTTGAACCATGTGGAGATGAGCAAGAGACGACTGAGGAAGACCCAAGTACAATGAATTACAATAATCTAAGCGCAATGTGATAAAAGCATGAATATAATTTTCCAAATTTCGGAAAGATAAAAATGTTTTAAGTTTGGAAATAATCCGTAATTGATCCGTAAATTGATCCGTAAAGGATGATACCAAGGTTCCTAACCTGGGATTAAATTGAGGGGAATTGATTACGAAGCTCATTAATGAGACCATCTCTCAACCTTGGGGGACCATCAATTGCAAATTTTTATGTCAAAAAGAATGAGGTCATATTTATTTATTTATTTATTTATTTATTTTTCTTCACCATATCACCATAATTACATTTACATGTTTTTTTTACTTCATTTATGTGGAGCGTGTAAGTTGGTACTATAGAAATGATAACATGTTAAAGTGTATTAATATATTACTGCACAAACATATTAGTATAAACCTGTGATTTGCCATGTAGCTGAGCCATGCTATTATAGAAACTTAATCAACACCTTCTGGCCAATCATAATTGAGATTTCAACAGTGTTGTGATATAATAAGGCTATAATAAAGATTATTATTATAGCCTTTATCCTGCAGCCCTATCCCCATTTCATGTAGCACTATTAGTAAAAGAGTGTTTTTGTACTGTATATCTTGCTGTATACAGGAACGGAACCACATTCTCTCACTCATATCAGTCCTATTAGCTTTTTGTAACATCCCTAACACAGTTTACTGATAATGTTCTACACTTTCAGTGGATGACTCCATCTCTCAGTCTTTGAAAGAGGCATTTGGAGGAGAAAGCAATAAAAAGAATCTAGTCGATCCATTCATCGAGGCCTGGTTCGCTGGGAAGAAGGTATAGCATCATCAGGAATTTTACTCTCAACTGAGAAAACTTTGGGTGTAATGTATCTTTGAGTTATGCTTTTTGTTTTTCTCCATAGCTGTGCACAAAAGTAATTGAGAAGAATGCAAACCCTGAATGGAACGAACTGCTTAATCTTCAGGTTAAGGTAATAATGATGGGCGGCTTTGCGATTTCTTTATGTGTATGATTATTTTATATATATATAAAATAGCTTAATGGAAATATTTTTCCCCATCTGTAGTTTCCATCTATGTGTGAACGGATCAAACTGACTGTATTCGATTGGTGAGTTCCTTTAACACATTCTTGGCTGGTGACTCTGAGGCAAAGCTGTAGAGGAGACGAGAAAATGAAGCATGCTTGTAGTGTTGCTTTGGGAGACTGTCGCAAACTAAACAGGACTTTGTAATGGGAGATTGTGAAAGCTGGGTGGATCCCGGCAGACTGTATGAGTCAGTGTGGTGTTTTCCCTCCCTCTCCCACAGTGCATTCCTCTGCTAAAGCCCACTGAGAGAACTGTGGAAAATCTGAGGAGATCCAGTGCTGGGCTGTGACTGCCACGCATATCGACTCACATGCTAACTCATTTTAACTCACTGAGTCTCTCAATCCCTTCCCCCTCTTTAGGGATCGCCTCACGAGAAATGATGCCATAGGCACTACGTACTTGAATCTGACATCAATAGCGTCCTCTGGTGGTGAAGTCGAAGGTATGGCATTTAGGGTGTAGTCTGAATTATAGCATTACATCTCAGTGTTACAGTATAAACCAGCACTTAGTTGGGGTACTGCACTGTAATGAAATGGGTTGTTCTGGGGTTTCCTTTTTAAATGTCTTTCCTATTTTTTTTGTTCTGCTGTACTAGACGAGGATCCAGGAAATGGGTTTCCAGGATATACAGGTTAAATAGGTTCACCTCCCTTCAGTATTTTCATAGCACTGTGCATGCTGGTCAGTAGTTACAAGCACAATAAAAAAAAAAAAAACTAAAAAAACCCCCAGATTTGTCAGTCACTGTTTCTTTGCTTGCTTGTTTAGTGTTCGTTAGTAATATTCTATAACTATGCCGCATACCTAACGATATAATGTTATGTCATATACCCTGAAGAAAGGGTTGCAAGTAATCGTATATTACTTGCTCTATTAAGCAAATTACCAGTAGTGCATGGGCTTATATATTTAAACCTTCTTTTGTTGTATGGAATGGAATGAAACATGGAATGTCTTTTGTTGCCTTTCTTCTTCTATAATGCATCTTGACAGATACACTGTATCGATAAGTGAGTTGTGAAAATACTGTTATTCACAGTGTATGACATTTAAGTAGTTTTGTATTGTGCTAATCGGTATTGTCAATGTAGATATAGCATCCTTAATACAGCATACCTCAATCAACTAACACGTGTAACGCTTATAAACCTCTGGAATGGCTTTAGCATTAACAGTGTGCTTAAACCGTGCTATATCTACAACAATGTTGTCATATCTCTAACATCTCAGTCTACAGTAGATACCCTTCTCTGGAATGCAATAGCTCAGCTAACCCTGTCATCATTTTAAGAAAGCCATATGTAAATAAAAGATCTGCCTTTCTCACAGGAGAAACTGGGGAGTCTGGAATTGGTTTTCTGCCTGCATTTGGCCCAAGCTACATTAACCTTTATGGCGGCCCAAGGGAGTTTACAGGATTAATTGATCCTTATGAAGACCTTAACTTTGGAAAGGCAAGTTCTTGTTGATATTGACAGCTTTTCTGAGAATGTTGTCATCAGAAAAAACATTTTACACTTAATATACTCAATAGAACTGAACATTTTTTAAATAAACTAATGATTTAAAGTTGCATTTGATGATAATTATTCAAGATTTCCTATCAGCTTTTCTCAAGTGACAACTTATATTTCATTTAACAATATCCTCAAATGTTTCTCAAAGGGTGAAGGGGCTGCCTACAGAGGACGAGTACTCATCGAGCTTTCCACGAAACTTGAGGGAAAGGCAGATAAGGAAGTGGAGGCCATACCGAATGATGACATCTTGGTTGCTCAGGTAGTTACATCAATTGAGCATTTGTGATACTAGTGATCTCTGGCCTTTTGTTTTGCATGTCGTGTTTTATGTCATTTTAATTCATGAATTGATTTTACAGAAATACCAACGAAGGAGGAAGTACTGCCTGTGTGCTGTGTTCCACAGTGCCACTATGATACAAGAGCCCGGGGAGCCTATTCAGTTTGAAGTTAGCATTGGGAACTATGGCAACAAGCTGGACTCTACATGCAAACCTCTCGCTTCAACCACTCAATACAGCTGTGCCATGTTTGATGGTAAAGACCATAAATAGACTGATGTACTAAAGAATCAGACCTGGCAATAAAGCCACTTGACTTGGTTTTGAGTACACTGAAACTGAGTATTGTATTGAGTACTGTACAGAGGAATCAAGATGGTATCTAAGTATCCTACAGGGTATACTAAATGTACTGCAGAATTTAAATGTTTTAGAATATAATATTAACATACTTAAGTGCATTGGAGTGCTTTGGAGTATACTGAGAGCATTCTGTGAAATCAGAGTGATTTTAATTTATAATGAGAGTATACTCTGAAATCAAGGTGGTTTGGAGTATACTGAGAGTATACTGCGGAGTCATGGCAAATTTGCAGTGTAGTGACAGTATATTGTAGAACTGGTTTGGTTCCATAGTGTATTGGGAGCATAATCACTGTGGTTTCAGAGAAAACTAAGTTCATACTGTCGAATTAGTTTGGTTTCAGAGTGTTCTCTGGAATCGTGGGTCTGGGGTATACTGAGGCATATTGTGGAATCAGTTTGTTTTCAGAGTATATTGAGAGTATAGTCTAGAGTCAGCGTTATTTCGGGGTATGCAGACAGCATATTGTGGAATCATTTTAGTATCAGAGTATGTTGAAGTTATACTGTAAATTTAAGGTTGTTTTGTGGTATACTGTCAGCATACTGTGGAATCAGGGTTGTTGTGTGGTATACTGACAGTGTACTTGGAACCAGTTTGATTTTTAGAGTATATTGAGAGTATACTGTGGAATCAGTTTGATTTTTAGAGTATATTGAGAGTATACTGTGGAATCAGTTTGATTTTTAGAGTATATTGAGAGTATACTGTGGAATCAGTTTGATTTTTAGAGTATATTGAGAGTATACTGTGGAATCAGTTTGATTTTTAGAGTATATTGAGAGTATACTGTGGAATCAGTTTGATTTTTAGAGTATATTGAGAGTATACTGTGGAATCAGTTTGATTTTTAGAGTATATTGAGAGTATACTGTGGAATCAGTTTGATTTTTAGAGTATATTGAGAGTATACTGTGGAATCAGTTTGATTTTTAGAGTATATTGAGAGTATACTGTGGAATCAGTTTGATTTTTAGAGTATATTGAGAGGATACTGTAGAATCAGGGTTGTTTTGTGGTATAATGAGAGCATACCGTGGAATCCGTTTGGTTTTTAGAAGTATATTGAGAGTATACTGTAGAATCAGTTTGGTTGTTAGCTATTGAAAGGATACTGTGGAATCAGGATTGTTTTGTGGTATACTGAGAGTATACTGAGGAATCAGGATTTTTTGGGGTTATCCTGAGAGCATATTGTGTAATCAGTTTGGTTTCAGAGTATATTGAGAGGATACTGTTGAGTCAGTTTGGTTTTTAGGGTATATTGAAAGTATACTTTGGACTCAGGGTATATAATGAGTCTACAGTTGAATGGTGGTTTTGGATTATACTGAGTATATTGCAAAATCAGGTTGGCTCCATCTTAATGATTCTCTCCATTCTGGCTTTATAGGTAATCACTACTACTACTTGCCCTGGGCTGACACAAAGCCTGTTGTTGCCGTGATGTCATTTTGGGAGGATATCAGTCATCGCTTAGATGTTGTTAACATCATTCTCCACATTGCAAACCGTTTGGTATGTATATTGTTGACTGGTTATAGACATTAATTCTGCACTCTTAAAAATTCAGATAACTTAATTCTCTCTGAGATTAACTGGAGTTGTAAACTGTTTGCCATAACCTGCTCACTAATTCCAGGAAGATAATATCACCGAGCTGAAAACTGCAGTACAGGCTAAGGTCTCAGACACAAAACTGTTTGAGATTTGGAACAAGCTTTTAAGCCAACTCATGGAGGACATTAGCAGGTGAGGCTATTTTTATTTCTTGTTGCACATTTTACAGCATTATGCTTTAAGTATTAGAGTTTATTTACACATGTAGTATCAATATCATCATGTAAAGATTGGCTGATATGAAGGTTTGCCATCAGTGTTTCATCAGTATTTCTAAATCCAAAATCATTCCCCTTAGCTGTAAACTCCCAGACCTGGAGGGTGTGGCTAACCTCACAGCCCTGGACATCCAGATTAAGAAGCTACGAGACAGCACCTTCAAGAGCATCCTGACCGCAGCTCAGTACATGTTACAGGAGAGTGATAACATTACAGAGAGTGTGGCCACTATTGACAGCTGGCTGGACAAACTTAAACAACTGGCTGAGGAGGTGGTTACTTTTTCAGAGCCTGTTAAACAGCTATTTCCTTTTTATGTTTCATTTTAAGTTTCACACAACTCACTCTCCTGCTCTAATTCTACAGCATGATTAGAATGTGAATTGTATTTGCAGTTCATATTTTCAATCTTATGAGTTTTATATGTTCTCTACAGCCCCAGAACAGCATGCCTGATGTGATTATCTGGATGTTGAGAGGAGAGAAACGGGTGGCCTACAGTCGCATTCCAGCTCATAAAGTTCTGTATTCAGTGCAGAGCGAGGAGGCGTGTGGCCAGTTCTGTGGAAAAACCCAGACCATCTTTCTAAAGGTACTATTTTACTATTAGACCACTTCTGCTAAAGTAATAATATTGAGCATTTCCACTACTTGTGTACTATGTACTAATAGCACTGGCTAGAACTTGACTCAGTATAACACTATGTCCTGAAAAGCTAACTGTCTTCTTCTGCAGTACCCAATGGATAAAAACAAGGGTTCCAAGATCCCTGCAAAAATACGGGTGAATATGTGGCTGGGATTAGCTGCAGTCGAGAAAAAGTTCAATGCTTATGCTGAGGGCACATTCACTGTTTTTGCAGAACTGGTAAATCCATTTATATTTACATTATATATATCATCTACCCAATCACGTTCGCTCTTCAGTGAGGTTGCTGGAGAAATGATAGATTAGGAAAAAAATTTTTTTTCTTTTTGACAGTATGAGAACCAGGCGAAAATGTTGGGCAAATGGGGTACTTCGGGTCTGCTGAATCGCCCTAAGTTCTCTGACGTAACTGGCAAAGTGAAACTAAAGCAGGAGTATTTTATGCCCCCTGGAGGTTGGCAGTGGGATGGTGACTGGTTCGTGGATCCAGAGAAAAGGTACAAAGATTAGCTTGATGGTTAGCTCGATTTTAAGTGTACAGTGTATAATATCATAATTAGTGACTAGTATGCTAACTGTAATTGTATTGTGATATGTGTGATAGTTTGCTGACGGAGGCTGATGCGGGACACAGTGAGTTTGTGGACGAAGTATTCGAGAATCAGACTCGTTATCCTGGAGGAGAGTGGGCAGCAGCGTCAGAACCGTATACAGATGTGGTACGAATATCAGTACACGTACAATATACAGTACCTTAGACTTTAATAGTTGGATGCTTTCAAGGGATTGCTTTGATGTAGAAATAACATGTATAAATAACCTGACAAACTTTTTTGAGAATTCTGAGCATAGTAACTGCTTACAGAATGGAGAGAAGGCTCGTCCCCCAGAGGAGATAGAGTGCCCACGTGGATGGAAATGGATGGATGAGTGGACCTTTGATGAGAAAAGGGCAGTGGATGAGAGAGGTTAGCCTCCTTACATACAGTACATTGTCGCAATAGGGTTTAAAAAATTAATTATGCTAGACAACTGCCTATTTTGTCTGTATTGAGAACGTGTTTTTGGTTGAAGGTTGGGAATATGGCATCACGATTCCTCCTGATGATAAGCCTAGGTCATGGGTGGCAGCTGAGAAAATGTACCATATCCACCGCCGTAGAAGAAAAATCCGACCGCGCAAAAAAGTGGCTGGTGATGCCTCAGCAACTGAGGTATGGTAAATCTGCTATCTACTCAAATACAATTTAGTCAGTTGTTTAATCACATTATTTTCCCAATAACAAATTCTTATTAAATATGGATTGACATTTTGAGCTCACCTCATCAGTTTATTGTGTTTCCTTTCCGCGTTATTCTTTTCCTTACTAGAAGAAAGATACAGGAGATCCAGAAGGTTGGGAGTTTTCTTCTCTTATTGGATGGAAGTTCCACCAAAAGGAGCGCTCCTCTGATACGTTCCGCCGACGCCGCTGGAGAAGGAAGATGGGACCTTCTGATAGCATCGGGGCGTCAGCCATCTTTAAATTAGAGGGGGCACTGGTGAGTAAACTTAATGAAGCTGTCAGCACTAATTTACAGTGTGTAAGTTCCTGAAAGAAATACACGAATTTAATTCATTTATAATAACTATTCTATGGCTTAGGGTTTTGTATTTGGTTTACTTTACAGGGAATTGATATGGAAGGAAAGGGGGATGAGAAGGGTTCAAAATCAGATGCCACTAACTTGTTTGGAGCCAATACACCCAATGTGTCATGTACTTTTGACCGTAAGTAAGATGTCGTTAACTCTTAAGTTACTTTTCATGAAAAAGATTGATATTCCCAATTTTAAAAAGGTAATTTATTCTGTTTAGTTTAATACTGTTCTAAGTAATGTTTCTGTGCTGTGTAAATGGTAATAGATTGTCTTTCTTATTCATCCATTCATATGTGTATGTTAATCATTTCCAATCTTCTATTGTTGCAGGAGCCTATGAATACCACCTACGGGTCTACGTTTACCAGGCCAGAAACCTGCTTGCCTTGGACAAAGATAGTTTCTCGGGTTAGGGAACCACTATCTGACTTTTTTTTGTTGTTGTTGATTTTATGTTAAGTCTTGTGTTTTGTAATGGCCCTTGATTTTTTTTGTATTGATTTGTTTACAGATCCATATGTGCATGTGTCATTCTTGCACATGAGCCAGACCACAGAAACAGTCAAGTCCACCTTGAACCCAACTTGGGATCAAACTCTTATCTTCAACAGAGTGCAAATCTATGGGGATCCCCAAACCATTGCCTGCAACCCTCCTCAAGTTGTGTTGGAGATATTCGACAATGACCAAGTGGTTTGTCCTTATTTTCCTAAACTACTTTAAAAAGCTGTAGGTTTTAAATTTTTTTTTACATTTATGGGATTTTGCAGATGCCCTTATCCAGAGCGACTTACATTAATCTCATTTATACAACTGAGCAGTTGAGGGTTAAGGGCCTTGCTCAAGTAACTCCTGACATTCTGGTCAGTAACGCAGAGCCTTTAACCACTGAGCCACCACTGCTCCAGTAAGTAAGGAATAAAACATGACAAATCATACTGAAAATAATCAGTGTTGGGGTCAATTATTTTCCAATAACAGCATGTCCCAAAGTGTTTTATTCCTCTTTACAGGATTACATTTAAATCGATTAACAACTGACAAGTCATACCTTTTTTGTTTATACTTGTACTTAATATACGTTTAATGGCATATCAGTGATAAAGTAGTTCCTGTTATCAAATACATTAAAACAGCTCTGAACAGTCATTCCCTCACCAGTATCTCTTTCTCTCTCTCATTATGTTAATAAGCCAAAAAGGTACAGCTTGTCATGTTCCTGAGAAACCACAAATCCCTCCGTCCTAAAGATCATCTGTGTCTGAAAACTTAATGGAGCAGCTTTACTGCTGACATTTACAGCTTTAGCACTGACCCTGGAGACTGACAAAACTAAACCATATGAACAATTACATGCGTTTAAATCTATTTATGTCAAGTGTCTGACATACAAGTCGCTGTGTAAGTTGTTACTCCAGAAACGATAATATATTAGAATCTGTGATTTGCATTGCAGCGATGTAAGGGCTGCTAGCTGTATGTTCTGACCAATAAGATTCAAGAATTTAACAGCGCTGTGGTATAATGGAATTTTGTCAAGCTCTAATGTTTAATATAATCTTAGTGAAAAGTACTGAGGAAGTTGCAGATGAAAATACAGATTTTATGCTAATGTTTATAGTTTTACGACGGGCTTATAAGCTTATATATATATGGTATAGTGGTGGTGTATATACGTTGGACATACAGTGCCTTGCATTGTATGACTGCTCATCACCTCAAGAACAACATCCAGACAGTGAAGCATGGTGGTGGTAGCAAAATGTTAAGTGTTACCCATGGCTTCATGATTGTTTCTCTGACTGCCCTCCTTAGATGTCACTGACATGAGTTGTCATGGCTGTGTCTTATTCTATACTTTTTTAAATAATGGGTTTAACTGTGCTCTATGTGAGGTTCAAAATTTTGAGATATTTTTTGATAATCAAACTCTGAGTGATACTTTTCCAGAACTTGTTCTTCGTGATGCTGTTTCTTTAGGTCAGTTCTCTAACAAAACCTGGGGCCTTCAAGAAAGACATGTATTTATATTGAAATCACATGACACTTTAACGTCATTCAACTAATTATATGACTTATTTCACTTTGCTTATAAATTATGACTAATTTAGTGGTTTCACAGCAATGGGATTTAATAGCTGCAGTGGGGGGGGGGGGTGTTACTGTATTGTGATGTAACTTTGACATAATTTCGAGATACTTCAACATGATCATGCATGTTCCAGGGCAAAGACGAGCTGTTGGGTAGGAGTATCTGCCTGCCATTAGTGAAACTGAACCCAGCCATGGATGCATCTCCTAAGCTTCTCTGGTGCCCTGTCATGCACAAGGAAGTGCCTGCTGGACAAATACTGGTTTCTGCAGAGCTCATTTTAAGGAACAAGGTATCTAATTCCTGCTAAGAAAGTATCACTGATCATGAACTGATACTAATTCTGTGTAGTCGTAATGTGATATGTCTGTGATTTTTTCCTCAGGGAAATGAGACTGAACTTCCCCTTGCCCCATCAAAGAGAGGAGACATGCTATACATGGTGCCTCAGGGGGTTCGTCCTGTAGTGCAGCTCTCTGCCATAGAGGTAAACTGAGCTTTAAATCCTTTTGAACATAGATATGCAGCAATATTTGTTAACTGAATACCATTACGAAAGATGGTTTCTCTTCTCTAATCAGTTGCAATCACATCTGGACCCACAGTATGTGTCATGTCACATCAAACCAGTGACTACCTTTTCCATCCTTCACTGTGGCCTACAAACATGGCCGCCATGGACTGCAATTCCCAGAACACTCATTCATTCTAATCACACACACCTGCATCCAATCTCACACACAATCACACCACAGTTTAAAATGACTTTCGAGGCACGTTAATGTGGTCAAAAACAGGCAATGGGTCAGGCGATCAGCAAACAGGCATAAACAAGGCATAAACAAGGCATAAACAAGGCATAAACAAGGCATAAACAAGGCATAAACAAGGCATAAACAAGGCATAAACAAGGCAAGAATCGAGAACAAGATCAAAGAACATGAAACAAAATGAGGAACAGGGTACAAATGCTTGGTATGGTGATAACACTCAGTAGTTCGCAAAGAGTGAAAGCCTCGAAAGTCCTTTTAAACTGTGGTATGATTGTGTGTGAGATTGGATGCAGGTGTACGTGATTAGAATGAATGAGTGTTCTTGGAATTGCAGTCCTTGGAATGTTTGTAGGCCGCAGTGCAATATGGGAAATGTAGTCACTGGTTTGCTGTGACATGACAGTATGTTTTGGACTGATGGAAAACTTTGTAATTGTTGATCAAGTTGTTTTTTTTTTTTACATTTTAATGTGATTTGTATAGATTCTGGCATGGGGTTTGCGCAACATGAAGCCCTACCAGTTGGCACCTGTGACCTCCCCAAGCTTGGTGGTGGAGTGTGGAGGTGAGAGGATTCAGTCTGCAGTCATCAAGACCATGAAAAAGAGCCCCAACTTTCCTGGAAATGTTCTTCTTTTGAAAGTGGTAAGATCTGTTTTTGTGTTTTTATTGAGAACAAACTGATTTGGATGTTAATGAACTAAGGCATCTGTTACCTCATCCTGAAGCTCTTGCCCAAAGAGGAGATGTACACACCTCCAATTGTGCTGAAAGTTATTGATCATAGGCCATTTGGGAGGAAGCCTGTAGTAGGCCAGTGCACCATTGACTCACTGGAAGAATACAGATGTGACCCGTATAGCACCATGGCTGAAGTGGCTATGTCATCTAAAGGTACCATCTTCTATATATTAATCCTCTAAAAGCCACATTGTCTCTGTAGGATGTTGTATTGTGAAGAGAAAAGGTGTGTTGTAGATTTTGTACAGTACTTTGCTGTGAAATTGTCATATATGGTTTTCCTGCAGTGGCTTTAATGGCAGCCGCCCCTCAAGAGCTCCATATAAACATAGAGGAAAGACCTCTTCTCGAAACACAGGTGGAGTATTTGGCATAATCTCATTACTTAACCTGGATTATGTTTAGGGCTCTTTTGTATCCGTGTCTATGAGCGTGTTTTTACTGTCAGCATTGTGACTTTCAGTTTATGCACGGCATCTCAACAGCGTTTGACAAAATGGCCCCATCTTTTCCACTCCGTGTATGTATGGTATAAATGACCTGAACAAGTTGGGAAATGTTATGGTCACTGTGAAAATCCCTCATGAGAATCTAAAATCACTTAATTGTTCTTCTTTCCAAAATTCACTGCTTTGGAAATTGGGGAGAAATCGCTGAATCCACACATTAGCAATGCGTCTGTATCATTTGCTCATCGCTTACCTTCCTGTGATTTAGAGTTGATTTAGTTTAAACCTGACTAACACAGAGTCTCTGCTTTCAACATTATTGCTATTGTTATATTTTCGGCTCATTTAATGTTTAACATTATCTTCTTTTTCTGTTCTTGGGATCAAACCTGACAGCAAGAGAAGGTGAAGTTTTTTGTTGTTTTGTTTTTTACATATTAAGTATTCGAATAATACTCAGTATTCCAAACATAGTGCACATTGAAACATTGAAGTTGTTGTTGTTTTTTTGCTTGACATTGTATTACAGGAGAAAGAGATGATTGATTGGTGGAGTAAGCTTTATGCTTCAATTGGAGAACATGAGAAATGTGGCCCATACCTTCAGAAAGGATATGACACCCTGAAGGTAAGCTCTTAGTTACTGTACGTTAAATATTTACCTTTGTCAAAGGAGTGTCTCAGATAAATATGGGCCAGATATTTTATGTAAGATGGAATTCTCTCAGACGGCATGTAAAGGTGTTTCACATGCAGCTCAGATGTTCATATGCCTATATAAACATATTACGTAAGCTAATAATCGGTCAACGAAATTAAGCACAGATATTTATGTCAAATTTTGAATGTTGCTGAATTGTTAATATTGTTACAGGTGTTCAACTGTGAACTTGAAAACGTGGCTGATTATAAGGGGCTAACAGATTTCTGTTCCACCTTCAAACTCTACCGTGGAAAGAGCGACACCGGTGAGGACGATCCCTCTGTAGTCGGGGAGTTTAAGGTAAAAAAAAAAAAAAAACGTTCTGTGTGGTTTTTCCTGAACAGATTTTTAAAAATGGATTAATTAAGAGTATTAAAATGTATACTATAGGAAGAATCATTTTTACTTTCTTAAATGACTGTATGTTTGTATGACCAATTGTTTTCAGGGATCCTTCAAGCTCTACCCGCTTTCAGATGACCCGGCCATACCTTCACCTCCACAGCAGTTCAGAGAGCTTCCTGACAGCGGCCCTCAGGAGTGTATCGTCAGGATCTATGTGATCAGAGCAGTTGACCTGCAACCCAAAGACAACAACGGTTTAGTAAGTGTCGTGCGCGTTAACACAGCATAAGCATTTCACCTAAATCACAAACTGTATTTCTAAATGATACACTTCTGTTAAATGTCACTTAAACTGTTTTCTATGTAGTGTGATCCATACATTAAGATCAGTTTGGGAAAGAAGACTATGGATGACAGAGACAATTACATACCGAATACCCTAAACCCAGTGTTTGGAAGGTAGTGTGATTTTTTTTTTTTTTAAGAAAGGATTACAGTCATTAATGTTTTTGTTCGCCATGTCATTATAGTTAACCACATTTTCTTTCTCTCATCAACAGAATGTTTGAGATGTCCTGCTTCCTCCCTCAAGACAAAGACCTGAAGATCTCCGTTTATGACTTTGACCTGCTTACTCGTGATGAGAAAGTTGGAGAGACGGTGATTGACCTGGAGAACCGGTTACTTTCTCGTTTCGGGTCCTACTGTGGTCTGCCGCAGACTTACTGCATGTGAGACACCATATACGTAAACCTTTAAGTTATTTCAAATAGGGCTGTAAAAACTCAATAGGAAAGTGTCTGGCAACAAACTTTGTTATGGATTAGTTGGTTTACGTTATAACGCACACTGTGGCACGCACTACGTCACTTAGCTTATAGTTAAACCTTTTTTTTTTTTTACTGTTGATAAGCGCTACATTGTTAGGGTTTTATTATGTACTGTATATTTTGTGTAAAATCACCATCCTGCTTCTTGCTTAAATCAATTCATCATCCTGCTTTTGGCTCATATCAAAGGTGCTGTGAGTCGATCCCAAAAAGAAGTGATTCACTGACTCCATAAACTGAAAACGATGGTGATTCAGCTTCAAAGACTTGGAATCGATTCCAACCACCAAAAATGATTCACCTTGTGCAAACAGAGCAGATACTACTACCATTTTACTGACTGAGATACTGACACACACTGCATATAGATATTGGGTTTTATTTTGAATTTGACTGGTCAGAAATGGGGAGGCACGGTGGCTTACTGGTTAGCATGTTTGCCTCGGACCTCCAGGGTTGGGGGCTCGATTCCCACCTCCAACCTGTGTGCGTGGAGTTTGCATGTGCTCCTCATGCTTCGGAGGTTTCCTGCGGTACTCTGGTTTTCTCCCTGAATCCGAAGACGTGTTGTAGGCTGATTGGCACTTCCAAATTGTCCGTAGTGTGTGAATGTGTGTGCATTGTGCCCTTGGGTACAGGGTGTCCCCCGCCTTGTGCCCCTAGTCCCCTGGGATAGGCTCCAGGATCCCAGCGACCCTGTGTATTATAAACAGTGCAGAAGATGGATGGATGGATGGATGGGTGGATGGATGGATGGTCAGAAATGAACAAATCAGGGTTTGAAATATAAGTAAGACCTGTTATTAGTTGCAAAAAAAAGTGTATGGAACCAGTAAAAGTGTACAGAATACCATGACCATACAGTGTCTGATTGAAAACAATCTTGGACATGAGCATTTGACAGTATTCTCATATAACAACAGTAACAATGTCTGACACATGTCAGTAATATTTCATTGTATTTCATGACCTGTTATTTAATTAAGCCTATGTAAGAGCTGTGTAATAATATTAGTGGACTGAAATGCTGGGAAAACGCTTTTTTGGATACAGAGTTTTAATATTTAATATCATTTAAATTAATCCAACTAATCAATTCATACGAAAAATAATGATAAGCTTAATTGGTTATCAAAATAATCATCAAACTATTGTGAATGAGTCTCTGACCTGCAGATGTTATTCCTGAGAGAATAGATCTGGGTCAAATCAGTGGCGAGATCAGCTGAAGCCGTCGCAGATTCTTCAGCACCTTGCACGTCTGAAGGGAGTGTCTCCTCCTAGATCTGAGGACAACGGGAACACCTTAACGTTCAATGGGCGAGAATATCAGCTCTCTGACTTTGGTGACTTTTTTTTTACGTTTTATTATTAACTGGTGTGCTAAACCTTCCAAAGTATTCAGTTCTCTAATTTATTTGAATTAATTATTAATGAATACTTTTATAAATATCTGTAGAGGCTAATAAAGAAATTCACCAGCACCTGGGCCCACCGAATGAGCGGATCGCACTGCATGTTCTCAGGACACAAGGCCTTGTTCCAGAGCACGTGGAAACCAGAACACTCTACAGCACCTTCCAACCCACTCTGTCTCAGGTTTTTACTATATAATCGCCTCGTAACGCACCACTCTGAACATCTGTGTTACTGGAACAGATTTTGGAAGTAACTTAATATGTAAAGAATAAAAAATGACAGGACATTCTTTTATAGGAAAATTATCAATAGCAGGGTGGAGTGATGTACGCTGTTACCACCAGTTGATTATTTTCCAATATAGACACATCCTGAAGTGTTTTATTCCTCTTAAACCTCAACAATTTGCCTATTACAATGTTTAATTTATTAATGAACAGCATGTCATTCAATGTTGTGACATGTCTGTGGGACAAGTTAGTTCCTGTTATAGCAGCTATAAACCGTTGTTCCATCACCATACACTTTTTTTTTTTTCGCTTTCTTGAAGCTAATAACACGAGTAAACGTAGCTTATGTTACAGAAAAACCAGAAAATACAAAAAGGCCTCTGTCAGGAATATTCTGAATCCACATACATAGCACTGACACTACAGACTCCTTCCATAAAGCTTCAAATAAAAACCCCACAGAGAAAAATGCCTCAATACATTTTTAAATCCCTTTATTATTAGCCTTAGATTATCTGCCATACAAGTCCTTGTGAATTAGCTGTTACTGTACAAATGATGATGTATTAGAACAAGCACATTAATATAAACCTGTGAATTACCCTTGAATTACAGCTGACACTATTGACACTCAGAGTTTATGACCAATAAGATTTGGGAATTCAATAGAACAGTAGTATAAATACACATCATCTTTAGAATGCTAACCCTAAGTTGTATTTGTACTCCGTCTGTTATAGGGAAGTCTTCAAATGTGGGTTGATGTTTTCCCCAAAAACCTTGGACTTCCTGGACCTCCTTTTGATATTACCCCACGCAAGGCTAAAACGTAAGGAAAAGTTACTATTAATGACCGTGAATGACTCTTAACATTTCTTATAGGTGCGCAAATAACTAGTCATTGTTCCATTCTTTTCCACCAGACATATGTTGCGCGTCATCATTTGGAACACCACTGATGTCATTTTGGATGAAACCAGCATCACTGGAGAGAAGATGAGTGACATCTATGTGAAGGGGTACATGCAAAAACCTCACATTGTTTAATAGATCTATCATCAGTGCTTTCTTATTTAGAGAAACAGCATTTTATGTTGTTTGGCTGCGTGTACTTCATAGGTGGATGGCAGGAAAAGAGGAGGACAAGCAAAAGACTGATGTCCATTATAGATCTCTTGATGGTGATGGAAATTTCAACTGGCGATTTGTCTTTGAGTTTGATTATCTGCCTGCTGAGCAACTGTGCCTGGTTTCCAAAAAGGTAATGCACCAATCTATAGGTAAATGTGACAAGATGACTACTATATTATACCATAATGATATAATTAGGGTATGTACATTGAGTGATTGAGTGTGTTATTTAGCACAGTAGGCTCTGGTTAGCTTGACACTGAATATGGCTGCCTGAATTGCACTATGACTCCAAAATCATTGGTGTTTTGGCATTGAGGTTCTAGACCAGGGCTGGAGAAATTATCCTCAAGTAAATGTATGGATAACGTCAAAATCTTACTCAATTAAAAGTGGAAGTATCCAGCCAAAAATGTACTCAAGTGAAGAAAAAAAATGTTGCTCCTTTTAAATTAAAAGTTGCTACTTTTAAACAATGTATTCATTGTTTTTTACTGAGGAAATCTAGTCCATGTCATGTTTTGGTATGAAAAGTAACTTGTATTGGTTATCCAAAACTGTTAGAAGATGATGTATGATAAGATGATAAAACAACTACACTGTTTTGCCTGAAAACATCATTCAATCTCTGTAAATTTGCTGCTCATATGCATGACTATCAAGTAAATAACCAATATATACCATTATCTAGAATGTGAGTTGCTGCCTAGCCAATTACTTTAGCTACTGGAATGGATGCTAGCATTAGCAAAGAAAACCTGGCATTAGCAAAGAAAACAGGCTAACTTAATTAAATATGGTCCGTTTATGTGATGAAATGAGCAAAATATACCTCAACACGTTTTTTCAAATGAAATGGAGTTCATTCTGTCTAGAGAGGTAAAGGAGTCTCATTATTTTATACAAGTCTTTGCTTACTTACTCCAGAATATTGTAACATTTTACCAAGGTAGGGCCAGGAGCGCTCATCTTTAGTGGGTAGCTACTTCATTGTGTAGCATGATAAGCATGTCACAGCAGATTACAAATTGTCACGATTTTTGATCGTTTTGATAGCACTGATGTACTTGATCGGATGCTAAACTGAAATGATACAATAGGATGCTAAACTGAGCCCATTCAATTGATGCGTATATAATGCCCAGTCATTGTCTAGATGAGAAGAAGAAGCCTTTGTGAAGGAGTACTTTGAAGGTCTATATAATAATGTAAGGAGTAAAAAGTACATTTATTTTATTGGAAATGTAATGAAGTAAGAATACAAGAATACATTCAATTTCAATATCACTTGAGTAAAATATAAATCCTTAAGTAAAAGAATACTTAAGTATAGTAACCAAGTACTTTACACCCCATTCCAGCTCACTAGTAAATCATAAAATGCATTCAAAAGTTAGTATATGAAGATGAATACCAGGACGCTTTGTTTTATAAAAATACTCAGAAGGTGTTTCCTCTGAACAGGAACATTTTTGGAGTCTCGACAAAACAGAATTCCGGATTCCACCTCAGCTGATCGTTCAGATATGGGACAACGATAAGTTCTCCCTGGATGATTATCTTGGTAAGATTTCTCACCTATTCTGTGTATGAGACATCTGAAATTCTCTTGCTCATGTAGTAGAGGGTGCTAATTTGCCGTGTTTTACAGGCGCTGTTGAACTGAATCTGAACAATCTCATCTCCCCTGCTAAAATACCTGAGAAATGCAGCCTGCACATGCTGGATAATGTAACTAAATCACCTCAGAAATTCGACCAGTCCAAGTCCCTGTTTGCCCAGAAGTCGGTCAGAGGATGGTGGCCCTGCTACATTGAAAAAGATGGAAAGAAGGAGCTTGGTGTATGTATAGCTTAGACAATGGCAGGAAATATGAGATTTATTTAAGACTTTGTAATGTAATTCAATACATTCATCAGAGATTAATAAATAAATAAAAAGGCACTACTTTTTAGGGGAAAGTGGAGATGACACTGGAGATAGTGAATGAGAAGGAGGCAGATGAGAGGCCAGCAGCAAAAGGCAGAGATGAACCCAACATGAATCCAAAGCTCAACCCACCAAAGTAATCACCAGCGGCCATGACAAAATATATAAAGTTTAATACAATGCTGACATTTGGTAACGTCTCGTTTTTTTATTCATTTAGCCGACCAGAAACTTCCTTCTTCTGGTTCACCAACCCATGCAAGACCTTGAAGTTCGTTGTCTGGCGGAGATTCAAGTGGCTGTTTATCGGCTTGATTATATTGATATTAGTGCTGCTGTTCCTTGGAATTCTTCTTTATTCATTACCGGTAAGGACAAGATTGAATTTACCAAATAAAGAGCTCATAGTGTTCTTCGGATCATAGAGTGCTATATTATAGTGAAGGCAACTTCTTATTTCCTTCATATGGCAGGCAGTGCATTAAGGATTTGTATTTTGTTCTTACAGAACTACATCTCAATGAAAATTGTGCAACCGATTAAATGAGATGGACATCAGCTGTGGAGCGACAGTCAGCCAGAACACACATTTTGTATTAACGGATCCAAAGTATTGTTGAGGAGCTATGCTGAAATACAGAGTTTTACCGCACCCACTATACATTTTTATATAGGATTTTATCTTATTCACACCATCACACTCACGACAATGGGCTGTTTTAATAACAGTCATTTAATAGCTTAATCTATGTTATTGAATTCAAAAACTCATATGTAAAATACATAATAAAGAACATTTTAAATGATCTTTGCACCAAAGGTGTGTTCTTAGTTCCCTGCTTACGGACATCAACAGGTATATACGGTATACACTGCAATCTTTAGACAAGGAACAGTAATATGATCAGAATTTTAAGGCAAGACACTACAGGTAGAAATGACAATTTTGGTCACATCAGTTTGTTAGGTTTTTTGGGTTAATGGCAGTAGTAATAAAAATCTCTACACTCAACAGAAAAGCGTTAATTTCACTCTTTTCTCCACTCACAACCACTACATTATCGTTACATTATATACATTATTATGATATACCTATGAATCTAATAAACCACTATGGTGGTCATAACACATGAAATCACATTGTGTTTTAAAAACTGTTCTCAGTTTTTTTTTCATTTAGAACCAAAAAATATCCTGATGACCTGCGTTCATGAATATCAGAAGGAGATCACAGAAAAAGTCATTTCCCAAAATGTTGATTATTGTTGGATTTATGTCAGATTTCATACTGGGGGGGAAATAGCATATAATATTTTTTTTTTTATAACAGTACGTGGTATTTTCTTGTTTAAGCAATAAAGAAATGATTTTCCAGCAACCTGTTCTGTATAATCACTTCTCATGAAAGTGAAATAAAGATTTATGTTCGAACAGCATTAAAAGGTGAGATTTGTGGTTTTATTGAGTATGCAAATATATGCATATGTAATTAGCCTCATTTGCATAAATACATTTCGGAAAATTCCGATGCAAAAAAAAAATACTTTTAAGAATATGAATGATCGACTGGCAAAGATTAATGTTGGGGATGTCTACTGTTAATTTTTTTGTTTAATTATATCCTTAAGTTAATTTATAATGACGTTTATTTCAGGTTGCCAGCGTGACGCATTTGATGACGTCAGGAATCAAGGGGGTGGGGGTTATAAAGTGGTGGAGCTAGGTCTGTCATCATTACTACATAAACTCACCGAATATTCTTTCACATATTTTATTTTTAATTATTTAAGTTAATGCTTGGGGGTTTTTTTTAATGTATTTATTCCTTAGGAAAATTAGTCTCAAGGCAGTCGGTTTTGTGGAGTGAAGGTAAGTGGATGTGTTAGAAAACACTGAGAAAAACTGACTAGCAAGAAAACAAACAAACAAACAAACAAACAAACTAGCAGCCGTTTGAATGAATGAATAATGAATGAATGAACAAGTCAGCTGTAAACTGGTTTATAGCTGCCGTATTTTGATGAAGATATATAAATATGATGTTTTGAAAGCACTTAGTTAGCTGTGTGTCACTGCTGTTATCTATCTGGCTAACTCACCATTTATCACCAGCTAACTAGCTAACTTCCTAGCTTTACTTTTCTACTCCCCCCTAGTGTTTTTGGATGGAAGTAAAATAATAATCAAGGAAGTCAGAGGCAACACCCATGACGAAAATATTTTTTTAAAAATGACAACAAACAAGAGTTAAACCAAGAAGTAAAGACAAATTGGGTCAGAGAAAAAAAATTAAAAAAAGTCAGGAATTGATGGAACATTTTACCTAGAAGAAGTTAAATCCTTTTTGCTGTTTGTGTTGATTTTTATTTTATCTATAAAAACAAACCCAGCTCTGATTAATCTAATGTCTTAACCACAGGGGTGGCTGGTATAAATTTGCCAAGAGGGCTACAATAGTTTAGGCCTAACTTACAGTTTAAGCTGATTTTTATTCTTATTTTTTTTTTAATGAAACACGAACGCAGGATGAAGTTGATGTGCACAGTTAAATATCTGAGGATGTAATAGTAAGGTTAAAAAACAGAACGCGTCCAGGGACGGGCAGTATTTCTCATGATTACGAGCTGTTGTATTTTGCATTTAAGTGGTAGGTTTTTGTTCGAGCGGGCTACACACCTGAACTGCTCTATGGGTAGTTATTCTCTGCAGCATCCAACGTTTCAGAGACACTATCTGTATTGTAAACTGTTCATGAACAAAACAATGTGTTTCCCATTGTCTGCAAGTTTCCAGGGAAGAGATGATGATGATGATGATGATGATGAAAAAACGGCGGCTGTTAGTGCATATTTAGTAAGTGTATGAGATTTAACATACTCCCTGATGTCCTTTATTATTCATCACACTTTTTACTAGTTGTCAGTCAGTTACAGTATATGTTCCGATGGTTATCTCACTGCTGACTTTTTCATCTATTACCCTCTACTTGGGCGCACGGTGGCTTAGTGGTTAGTACATTCGCCTCACACCTCCAGGGTCTGGGGTTCGATTCCTGCCGGGGCCGTGTGTGCGCGGAGTTTGCGTGTTCTCCCCGTGCTGCGGGGGTTTCTTCCGGGTTTCTTCCGGGTACTCCGGTTTCCTCCCCCAGTCCAAAGACATGCTATGCAAGCCTATGGTAGGCTGATTGGCATGTCTAATGTGTCCGTAGTATATGAATGGGTGTGTGAGTGTGTATGTGATTGTGCGATGGACTGCGATGGACTGTCCAGGGTGTACCTCGCTGCTCCCTGGGATTGGCTCCAGGTTCCCCCGCGACCCTGATGAAGGAGTAAGCGGTAGAAGGTGGATGGATGGACCCTCTACTTGTTCCTTTTTTTTTTTTTCTTCCACTTGATCAAGTTCCTTACTCCATTGCTTCTCATTATTTTTGTGTCTGACTACGATTCCCTAAAAACTTCAGCATTTTTGAGAACCCTTGATGGGCCATGATCTAATTCTGTTCATATTTAATGCATTATGATCTATTGTGATGATTAACACCAGTAGGCTCTGAAAGTAGAATAGGGTGTTTTATAAGAAAAAGACGAATTAACAGAAACTGCATGCATTTTTTAGGACAGTGTGATTAAATTAATTGTACTGATTAAAGTTGGTGGGTTTAAAAATATATATATATTTTCGTATAGCCGTTTTTCAAATCTTTACGCTCCATCAACTTTTCTTTTTTCAGTATATTTACAGGGCCTGCAGTCCTTGAGTTTGACGTCTGTGTCGTAAATGACACAATAGCAACCTCTATTTTTCTGCACTCGGACGTGACTAAGCTGAAAGCCCTTTGGTTGTGTAAACAGCTACTGAAATAAACATGCTGTATTGCTTCCTGTGCTGCAGCTATCAAACTCACATCTCAGCATGCCATTGCTGACCAGAATTAAACCAAACAAATATAAATTATTGTATTTATTTCTGCACACTGCCAAGCTAGTTAGACTTCTTATTTTTGGGAGGGGGAGGAATTTTAAAGGAGGTGATGGGGCTTGCTCTCTCATTTACCTTATAATATTAATGACCATGTGACCGATACTGGTATCTCTTGTGTGTCACTGGATTGTTTGTGTGCTTTGTCTTCCAATATTCTCTGCAATTTGACTATTTGCCAATTCCCACCCACTTGCAAGCTCTCCCCATCATACAACAGCTACCAACCAGGGAAGGTGAAGACTAGCATGTGCTTCCTCAGACACGTGAAACCAGCCAACTGCATCTTTTCGAACTGCTGCTCATGCTGCATCACAGGGCAGCGTAACGCACTCTGAGGAAAGCGCTACCTGCCGTCATCCATGTACCTGAGCTCACAGACACCCGTGATTAGTTAGTGTCACTGTGATTGACAGAGGAGAGAGTATGCCAGCACTGCCACCCAGTTTTTCTCTTTTGGACTCCTGGATGGCTGTGGCATCATTGGGATTAGTGATGAAACACCTTTTCACCATAGAAAAGTAACACATTACTGTTGACTCTGGGCTACCATGTTGTTGTGATGCCAGGCTTGATCTGTCACACAATTCGGGCAAGGTAGATGTTGCCCGATTTCCCAACTTGGAATTCAGATTCACAGGGCCATTTCCGTTGCGTTTGGAGATTTGGATTATTTCTGAGTGATGAGTACAATGGATTTCAGCATAACTTGTAATCTCCAGTTTGCTTGTTTTTGAATGGTTGTTAATACAGTGATACCGTGAAACTTTGTATTTCTTTTCTTCTTTTTTTTGGCTAGGCTATCACATGGTGAAAATTTCAAACTGTAACATTACTGTATGATTTTTATTATTATGTATATTTTTTTGTGCCTTTTTCTCAGTGCACTTTCTGAAGGAGTTCCAGTATTTATAACGTGCTCCATATGGCCAAAAATTTGTGGACACCTTGTTTTAGGTGATCGTTTGCTTATCCGGGAAGCAACGATCCCTTCGGTTACGTGACTTGTTAGTATATCCCAGTAGTTGCATACTTTTTTGGCCGCACACAAAATTATATACGTGGTTTTTTTTTTTGTTTGTGTGTTTTTTTTTTTTTGTTTTTTTTTCTCTTCACAAAAAGTGTTCATATCTTTTAGCACTTAGTCTAGGAGAATTGGAACACAGCATACGTCTTCGTGGATCTCGCTTTGTGCACGGGTGCATTGTCATGCTGGAAGGGGAAATCTTCGCGCTACAGCATCCAAAGGCATCCTATTATACAATTGTGTGCTTCCAACTTTTCCAGGTTTGGAGAAGAGGCACGTGTGGGTGTAACAGTCGGGTGTCCATTAGTAAAAAAAATAGTATAGTATTTTTATTTTTCAGTTTTATTCGTATAGCGCTTTTAACAGTGGACATTGTCTCAAAGCAGCTTTACAGAAACGTATAAACACAGGATACAGATTTTAAGCGTGTGAATTTATCCCTATTGAGCAAGGAAAAACTCCCTAAGATGATATGAGGAAGAAACCAGACTCCGAAGAGAACCCATCCTCATCTGGATAGTGTGAAAGTAAAGTTAAGTTCATTATGGGTCAAAAATATATATATCTTTTTTTTAAAAAAAAAAAATTTTAATTTAAACTATTGTTTATAACAGTAAGTCTACATTGTGAGGTGTGTGTGTGTTGGTTGTCTGTAGTCTGTATGGAGTAGCAGTGGTGGACACTGACGTGAAATGTGATCTGCGGGTTATTCTGGTGGTGTGTGTCTGTGTGTGTGTTTGGTGTCTATTTAAGAGCCTCAGCTCGCTCCTCCTCTCCACCTCTCCTCCTCACTGAGCTGCACAGAGGCCATATTGGTGTTGTTGGGATTCAGGCGCGAACAGAGCTGCTAGTTTTCTCCCACACAGCTTTACAGCAGGGTTTGTTCGCTTTATATACGCCCACCACGACACACCTAAACGTCGTGTGTGTGTCGCAGACTGCGAACAGGTGGCTTTCGAGCTGTAACCTATAGCAGGACGCGCTTTTTTTGTTGTTGCGCCGCGTTATTATTATTATTTATTTTTTTGTGTGGGGAGGAAAAATTACATAATTGTCGGAGGCGCTAAGCTCATGGCACTGCAGTGAATCGCTTCACAAAGGTACGTGTTTCTTCACACTGCCGCATCTATACCATTTAGTTTCTAATCCCAAACAATGCACGTCCTAACCATTTGTAGTCTTTTGTGCTCTGGAAAGCGGACTAGTAATGATCAGTGTGTCGTAGAATGGAAATTCACTCCGTCCCATCTGCTTGACCTTGTATCTTCTTTTATCATTCTTTATTATTTGCTGTTTTAATCTGAAATGATCGCAATCCATCATGTCTGCTCTGGATAACATTTCTTCTAATTTTAGTTCGGCCACATGCTTTTTAATTTCCCTCTGTGTAAGGGTTTTGGGACAGCTTTGGGATTGTAGGACAGAGCTGAGCTGAGCTGAGCTGCTGGGAGTGCCTTGGCCTTATTCCCTGGCTCAGCGCAGAACATTGTCCACATGATCCTACAGCTAGATAATGTTAGTACTTAAGACATGAGGCAACCCAGAATGCAGTGTAGATGTGTGTTGAGATGTTGGTGGAGGTGTTTGTGTGACTGGGACGCTCTCTCTGCAGAAACACTGCGCTCTTTGCTGAGTAAACTCCATTGCCTTGACTCTTGCAGTCTGAGCTGAAAGGAGACCATGGTGTATTCTAAAGTGCACACACACACCACCGCTCAACAGCATGATGCAGACAACACGGGCTATACCTACTCTCTCAGGTGAGCGCAAGCTTCGAGACTGCTTTAGTTATCTATTTATTCTTAAACTTTTTTTCTTTAATGGCGATGCGAGACTTGATGGCTGGGAAAGGATTACTTCGGTCAACCCCGTCTAAAAAGAAATCCTTATTCGTTTGTGCTGATATGTGCCCCGATATTGTTTTTGTTCCAGATTGGTTTTGGACATATTGCCTAAACTGATGTTAAAACCAAAGCCAAATCACTAACCTAGCCTATTTAGAATCGGTCATTCCTGCTGGACAGAAATGGTTCATGTCTCCTCTTATTGTGGTTTTTTTTTTTTTCTTCTTCTTCTTCAGATATTTGATGTTCTAATTAATGATTGCCTTATATTGATTTATATAATGCAATCAAGTCTCAAACAAAACAAGCACAAATGCAGCACAAACAAATGGTTTTATTTCATTTCTATTTGTAGCACGGCCCAATATCGCGAAAGTGAATTTATTGCGAGATTAAAATACTTTTTTATTATTATTATTATTATTATTATTATTATTATTATTATTATTATTTTTATTATTAAAGTCTTATTTTACTAACAAGGTTTAGTATGTTTTTTAACAGCTTATTTTTTTATAGAGTTAAACTAGAATTTTGATTTTATTCCTCATTTTGTCATGTAGAATTGTTTTAATCCATTTTATTGTTAACACTCCATATAGTAGTTGCATACTTTTGTCAAACTCTAAGTCAAAAATTCAAACCTAAAATATTAACAAAATTCTGCTAGCGATGAGAGCCCCCCCCCCCCCCTTTTTTGGTTGTTGTTGTTGTTTACATGTAGCTAATGTGGCTGCAAACTAACATTGACTCCAAATATCTACAAACTGTCTCTGTTGTATTGACACACAATACAGAGGTTTCCTTTATTTCTTTAAAAAAAAACAAAAAAAAACTATTTCATACATCAGTAATATTCTCTTATTTTTAAAATCTTTCATTTTGTTGCAGTGTAAATAATAATAAAAAAATACATATATAATATATACACATAGACTTGCCTTTATTCGGCTATGACTTCAAGGGGTTGTGTTTTTGTTTGTTTGGGGTTTTTTTTTTTTTTTTTTTTGGGCCTCTTACTCTCATTTCATCTTGATTATCTCCCGACCACAGGCTTACACATGCAAGCTCAGTTCTGTATTTGGTTTTTATGTGGTTGTATTCCAGCCAACTTTACAGCACATCTCATTTGCATCACATGTATTCAGCCAGTATGACCTGTTTTTGTTTTAAAAGGTGTAAAAATATTGTATCAGGTATTAAACATGGCGATAAGTGTAACCCCCCCCCCCCTTTGCAGGATGTGCATTCCTAAAGAACTCTCATGTTGTGTCACATTTTCTGTTTCATAGCCTCTTCATAATGTGCATGAACAGGCATGACAGTGTAACTGTATGGTGCTTGTGGTGTTCTTTTAAAAATCTGAATTTTGGGTCTGGTCCAAGTAAATGGCTTGAAGCTCTGAGCCCTTCATCAGTGTATAGACTTTTTCTTTCTTTTTTTTTTAATGGCCAAAAATCCAGCTTGCAGTAGTTAGTGTGATTTATGTTGGACATGGAGAGCCGATGAACTGAAATGAGAAATGTACTGTGCGTTCTGAAATTGTTCTTTCAATGGGTGTGTTCCTCTTTCAGGAAGTTATGGAAATAGAGTGTGTGTGTGTGTGTGTGTGTGTGTGTGTGTGTGTGTGTGGGGCACTGTTGCTTAGTGAACCGCTGTAGCATGTGTGTGTGACCAGTTGTCCAACTGAAATAAATTTTCACCGTCATCTCTGGTTCATTCAGAACAGCACTAGTTTGAAATGGAATTGTAATAGCACTTCCTAGTTCTGAGCCCAAAATATTTACTTGTAGTATTAAAAATGAAATAAACTATTTATTAATTAGAACTGGCGTACAAATGCAAGTCAGCGTGGGTGTGAGAGAAAATAAGACTGAAATAATGATTGACATGGGCTCTGTCTGTCTTGTTATTCAGGTCTGAAGAATTACTTTTTTTTCTCTTTTCTTTGTTTTATCTTACATGTTGCACACCCCAACTGGTATTAATGTCTTTTACAGTGAGTCAGAAAAGCCTGCAGGCTTCTTGTCTGTTTGCTTAAGTAAATACAATAAACATTTCTGGAAGGATGCAGTGTCTTCATCATGGTATTTTTAGCATGCAGATGATTCTGCTGCAGGAGAACAAGACAGCTAAGAGATGGCTTATTTTCTACATCATAAACTAAATACCTCAGTTGATAAAATGAAACCTGAACGCAGGATCTTTTGTACAAAAATTTTTGCTTCAACTGTTTTATTCAGAAATGGTGTGCTTTTTTTTTTTTTTTTTTTTTTTTTTTTTTTTTTTTGTAAAGTGCACACTAAAGAAGATCTGAGTCTGCCTTGCTGTTTTGCTTTGTCATTGAAAACCTGGCTGCCGTCCTCAAGTACAGCGTGTTAGTGCTGACGTGCATTCTTGCTGATTAGGTTTTCTGGATTGGGTTGGACGACCTGCTGCTACGCTATCAGCTTCTGGCATATTTGTTCACACCCACCCTTCAGCATGCGCTTCATCCAAACATCTCTCAGTGCTGTGATGTCGTCATGTGAAGCAGGATCCGGAAATTTAGCAGTGCTACACTGATTGATGTTGTAAAACGGACTGCTCCCAAGCTCCACCTTATTTTGGGTGGCTGTGGCTCAGGCGGTAGAGCGGGTTGTCCACTAATTGTAGGTTGGCGGTTCGATTCCCGGCCCACATGACTCCACATGCCGAAGTGTCCTTGAGCAAGACGCTGAACTTCGAGTTGTTCCTCATGGCAAGTAAGCGCCTTGCATGGCAGCTCTGCTACCATTAGTGGAAACGCTTTGGAAACACTATATAAGTGCAGACCATTTACCAGACCATATTTTCTTCATCTTCCAATCACTGCACTGTCGCTGTCCTCTATTACCTCGCGTTATCAGCACTTGCATTTCCCATGGACGTACACTATGTAGACAAAAGTTTGTGGACACCTGACCACAAACGCATACTGTATGTGATTCTTCCCCAAACTGTTGTTACAAAGTTGAAAGCACTCAATTGTACAGGATTCCTTTGTATGCTGTAGGATTTCTTCAATTTCCCTTCAGTGGAACTAAGCAGCCAAAACCTGTTCCAGCATGACTGTCAGTGTGCACAAAGCGCGATCCATAAAGACATGAAGTGTGCTTGCGCACATACTTGCACGCTATTCTGTGTCATTTTGTAGTATAAATAGTGCGAGTAGTGTGTTCACACTGAAAATTCCAAGAAGAAGAATTGCGCTTCAAGTTTCCAGATAATGCGTGCATTCAACTGAAAAAACGAAGTGAGGATGCTGGACACTTCCTGCACTTAACAGTCGCAGCATCGCTTACGTAGCGGTAGAGGGGAGGGGCTACCAGGCGCTGATGTCAGCACAAATCTGCTCAGAATCAAAAAAAAGGTCATGTTTGTGCATAAAAGGTAACATTGACGAACAATAAACTGAAGAAATTCATTTTCGTTGGCTCTGGGTATTCTGCTAAAGCTAGTGGCATCGCATTACGTGCGTTTGACGTCATACGTCATCGACTGGGAAACGCCTTATATTTCCCAGATTGTTTAATACCATGTGTTCGCTGCACTAGAATTTTATTTCGGTCTTAGCTGGTGGAGGTTCTTATATTTGTGCTCAGAGGTGCAGAGTTGGGTCTAATTATTTTTTGTTGGTTGAAGTAATTGTTTTTTTAATTATTATTATTTTTTTACCATTACCAATCCTTCTTGTATATACCGAAAGGCTATACTCCAATTCTACCCAAAGTCTTTCCTGATCCTTAACACTGAGTACTTGAGGTAGCCAGCTTAACTCCATGACTCCGATCTCCATTTTTAGAAACTTGACCTAGATAGTAACCAACCCTGCATGGAGCTAAGGATCAGTCAGATAGCAGTCAGATCAGTCACTCAAAAGGTAAACGACAAAAGACGTCCAAGTCTTGGTTTTTTGACTAGATAACGGTGTTGTGTATATTATACTGTTCAAGTTTGGCTGGTTAACAGATGACACCAGAACCATGTAAAATACCTGGCTCCATTTTCCAACACCATCAAATCCTCTCTGTCTTTCGAGCACCGTTCTTTTTATTCGTCTGTTTTGTAACACAAGCTGTCAGCGATTTTGAAATGAAAACCTTTTGGTCCAGTCATTTCAAGCATTGCTTTAATAAGATGTCAAGGGTTCACTCGGCTCTAAACATCCTAATCCAGCCGGATAGTGTATGGATTTATTTTTTAGTTGATGAATACCTAGACATTTCCTTTTTCATAGCCTGTTTCTGAATGATCATAGCCAGGCTATAACAGGATATAGACAGTTTATCAGAAGCTGTTTTTTTTTTTTATTTTTTTTTAAAACAGTGGGGGGAGAAAAAAGAAAATTGCTTTCAGCAGCTTTAATGTAATGCTGCATTTGGTTTAAAACTTTTAACTTGACATTTCCAACCTCTGACTAGGGGGGAAAAACCAAAGAAAACGCCCCACCAACTTGGGAAGGTGTCCTCAATCCCGAGTAAAACCAAAACAACAAAACAAAGTAGCACTTCTTTACTTTTAAATGAGAGATGCTGCGTATGCAAGTATTGTTTTTGAGCAGTCAACATTCAGTAGGTTTACATGGACAACATTAATCCGATGTTAACCCGATTAAGACGATACTCTGATTAAAAAAACTAGCATGTAAACAGCAGTTTTTTTTATTACCTTAATCCGAACAAAGTTATACGTGAAGTAAACACAAATGGAATTAAGACGTGTGGAGTATTCCTGTTTAAGTCGCATTATCGAGGTGTATTACAGACATGTAAACACCTTAATCACACTATTAACGTCGTGTGAGTTTTCACCGCATTTTGTGACAGGACACGATCACACATGGCAGTGCTCAACCGTTTTACGGCAAACAAGAGAGCACGGCTGCGTCCCAAACCACATACTTGCCTCCTATATAGTAGGCGAGATACATGTACTGCATAGTAGGTGAGATGCATGTATTTCGGTTACTATATAGTAGGTAAGTATGTGGTTTCGGACTCAGCCCACAGCTTCAATCAGTCGTCTATGTGCAGGTATAGCATGACTAATAATTAACTGTACTTGAAGCGTTCATAAAATTAAAAACGAACACTGTATATAGTACCATAACGAAGACTAACTGTATGTCGATACGTGAACTTCTGGAGGGAACGTCGGACGGCGTGGCGCGGGGACGTAATAACGTGTGCCGTTAATCAAACTATGTTCAATAACATGTAAAACGGGTACATGAAAGGAGTATTCTAAAAGCGACTCATGTAAACACCTTTATCACAATATTGTCTTATTCAGAATAAGGTCCATAATTAGATTACTGCTGTCCATGTAAACGTAGTCACGTTGTAGCTTGAAATCGAAAATGGAGTCCTTCAGAGTTGCAGACGAATGCAGTCTAAGCTTAACGTGAGAGAAGAGAATCAGGAAAAGGAAGCAAGGAAGGCGGATAAAGGAATATCCTGAGTCATCTAAGCTGCGTCGTTAAATGCTGAGGCTTTTTGTTGTTTCATGTGCAGAGCATATCTTCCTGTCCTGTTCCTATAAAATGCATTATTTTGGCTTTCAATAATAAGAAATATCCCCTACATGTCGTTTCTACTTTGGGAGCTCTCAAATGTTTTTTGTTTTGTTTTTGTTTCCCCCTCATTTAAATAAAATTTGCATTTTGGTTAAGTTCAGTTATGGCCTTGGGGAGAGATTGTAGGACAGCGAGAGAGAGAGAGAGAGAAATAACATAACAAATCAGCCACAGCATAACAGAAACTCCTCCTGTGTGACACAGCAGAAAAGTGTTCCTTGAACCCCAACATCCCTGGAGTCCACGAGATTGGTTGTGCTGTCTGCGTGGGAGGGATGGCATTACTCTCAGAACTTTAGCCATTCATGAGCATCCGTGAGCTCATGTATGCAGAAGACGGCAGTTAGCACTTTCCTCGCGTTGAACAGATCGACAAATTGTTAAAGCTTATTCCCTCCAGGATTTTTGCGATCGCAGAAATGATCACAAAATCGAGCAAACTCTGCAATATTCTAAGGAGCTTGCAATATTGCAAAATTACCGCAGGTTTAGGCCAAGACGCGACATCATCGTGATGTGCATTCATCCAAAACCCTCTTCGATTCACGTGTCAGACATGAGTACAGCTAAAAGGTCTCATTTAACAACAAACATCACCTCGAAACACTTTCAAGCAATTGCAGTTTTGCCAATTCAATTAGTTTTCTGCAAAAAAAAAAACAAAAAACCACAAACTCGGCAAGTTGCATTGCAAATTTTGAAAAATGCTGCAGCAAAATTAAACAATCACCAAAAAAATCCTTCAAAATTCTGTACAGACTGTGTAATTAATACTAGTTTAGTTTCGAGCTCAAGTTTGAAATTCATATTTAAAAAAAAAAAAAAATAACATTTAGAGTCCGACTCTGACATACACGCGCGCACACACCCAGCAACAACCAGAATCTTGTTAATCACGACTCGACCACACCTGGTTCCTCCTCTGGAGTTACTCCAAAACCCTGTAAGAAACACCTCTGTAAATGTTAGCACTCTTGAATTAGCCTAATTTTTGCATGTTGTCCATTATGTAGATGAATTCATTTTCATACGCCAGGTACTGCACGGCTGTTGTGTAGCTGTCCATCAGTAAACTGAAATACTGTTCAACCAATAGCTGGGAACTAGGAACGTAGGTGAAAACTCGTGCACCATTGGTTTAATGATTTTTGCAAAATATCAGTTAAAATCATTCTCACCGAGCTGAGCACTTGTATGTTGGTCAGTTTTGTATGACCTATGCACTGGTTAAGTTGATCATTGCTCTCTGAAGCATTACTTCTTATAAGAACTGTATTACTGAGTTTTTGAAAAGACACTTCGGTTAATATAATGTGAAGCAATGCTAATTTAAAGGCATGTTTTTCTACGCAGATCGAAAAATAAGGGGGTGTTTTATCTGCATAACATACAGTCCTGAAAATCTAGCTTCATATTGTTCATCTAGTACTCTGGTGTTTTTTTTATGTGTATTTTTAGAAAAGAAGGCCAAGGTGGCACTGAGCAATAAAGAAAAGCAGAAACGCAGGACTCGGGAGGGAGGGAGGGAGTCGTATGAGTCATTGAGTGGCTTCAGTGCTTCCAGCAGGAAGTGGAGTAAGCATTGATGTCCCTCCCTCAGAGTTTGCCCAGATCTGCTGACTAGCTGTACGTTTGTGCGTCCGCGAGTCCGTGTAGGTGGTAACGTATGTCCACTGGGATTTCTCCATGGCATGAGTGTTGACGACAGGTGGAATTTGGAGAGCTGGGGCTGGACTGTGCTGTGTGTATTGCCCTACTTTCAGGTTTAACTCTTTAACACTTTTTATTCTTATTTTCTCCTCTTCTTGTGGACGTGTGAACTGTGTGCATTTGAGGTCATGTTCTCGATTAGCTCTGAGCGTTTGTGTTGCACAACTATAAACCTTTGAGGCTGTGTCAAGGTCATCCTGCAACATTAAGTGAAGTTGTAGTTCATATCGGTGCATGCCAGCTGCCTGAGTTTCAGCTGTCTAGGCAAATGTAGCAGGCCTGTTGCAATCAGAACGGCTCCAAAGTTCAGGAGCATGAACGCTGGAATTGTTTCCAGAGAAATGGCAGTTGGTGGTTTTATGGAATTTTTTTTTTCTTCTCTTTCTCAGATTCCCCCCCACACCACCGCATTGGAAACATTTAGTCGACTAGAAACCATGGTCAGGGGCAGAATGTGGAAACATCCCACCCCTCTTTTTTTTGGGCTTTAACGTGTGGCTGAGATTTGTTGTTCGGGTGGGCGGTGCTTCCTTCTGTGTTTAGCGCCGAGTGTGTTTCCTGGTCGTTGGGTCTTCCTGTGCTGGTATACAGCCGTAACCTTTCTACACTTAACCTTTTTTTTTTTTTTATTTTGGAGAGATTAAGTTATTTTTAGTGTCCTACTCCTCCATTCCAGTATCCTCACATGCACATGGCGTGGTTTGAATTAAGCCGAGGCAGGAAAGACGAATGCTGCCATTTTCTTTATTTGGTATGAAGAACGAAAAAAGGCAGAGACAAATCGGTTTATTTGACGTTTGAGCTCCAAAGATGCTCAAAACTCAATAGTGTTCAAAATAACTCAAAATACTCATACTCAATAGTGTTTAGTAGATTGTAGATTGTAGTTCATGATGCTTTCTCTTTCGTTTTCCGATTGTCTTTGTGTTGCAACGGATAATAATATCATCACCGTGTGTCCCTCAGCTCCAGCTACTCTTCGTCTGCTCTGGAGTACGAGAGGGAGCACAAACTCGCTCCTGTGTTCGAGTCGCCCAGGATGTCGCGACGCAGCCTGCGCCTGCACACCAACTCCACTCACTATGGAGACGACAGCCTGCTGGACTCCTCAGTCAACCGCGGCGCTTCCTACAGTACCGAAAGCCGGGTTCACCGGGAGAGCAAGTGAGACAGCTTTACTACTAATCAGGATAATCTAGATTTACATTAGCGGTGACTGGAGACTAGTCAGTTCCAACGTGAGCGCACAACCCAAAGATTTATTATTCGGACACAGTGACAGGATGATGGAACAAATAGAATTGTTATATTTTTTTATTTTTGACCTGTCCTGACTTGACTGTCAATTAAAATGCAATAAATGAGCAATTTCTGGTCGATCTTTTGCTCTATGCGCTCAACAACTCATCTAGTTACTTCCGATTACTTTCTGCTATTTGTGTCTTAACCTCTATAGTGGTCTCTGTTGATGTTCTGCATACAGTTTATAATGTTTAGTATTTGTTTTCGTTTATAGTGACAGCCTGACAGACCCAGTTTGCTCATTATGTCCCATGCTTATACTTGATTTAGTGATGTGTGCGCTGTCATTTTATAAAAAGTGAGCAGTAAAGATTTTAAATTGCATCAAGTCTCCAAAGTGTGGCTTTTGCACCATAATTACAGTCTAAAAATATCGCAAGGGTTTCATGATTTTACATTTAATGGTTGTGCTTGTTTATATTAAAAAAAAGAATCATAGGCTTACTCCTGATGATGTCAACATAGATAAGAAATGTCAGTGGGCATTTGATGTTTTATATCATTAAAAAAAAAAAATTCCTACTTAAAACAGGTATGTAATGAGCATTTTCCAATCTTCACGTTTATATTGGCAGTGTGTGAGCTATATCTATATCACCAGCTTGGTGAGCCGCTTCCTCTTCCATTTTGCCCTATATGGAAGCCAATTTCCTCCAGGTAAAAAAGAGAAAAATTGCGTACCATATTTTTGTCCGCCTTATTTTTGGCGGCAGGAGCAATATGTCAACAAATTTTGACTTCTCCAAATTTAGACTTATCCCAGAAGTTTGACTTCTCACTTTTTATTTATCTCGGAATTCTGGATTATCTCAATTTTAACCTATTATCTCAAAATTCTGATGTATTATATTTCTCTGAATTCTGACTTATTTTAAAGGTTGTTTTTATTATTTAATTAAGTCTGACGTATTATCACAAAATTTGACTTATCTCGAAATTCAGACTTATTATCTCATAATTCTGACTTCTGAAAATATTAATGAATTAGAATTAATATTATTAATTATATAATATTTGACTTATTATTTAAGGGGTTTTTTTCTTGCTCATTTATTATTGCAAATTAGCTTGGACTATATCGAATGCTTGGCCAATATATACCAAAACAAAGATTTATGTTGGATTTTTAAATATTTGTAACGGGCAAATCTTCTTTTTAAACACAATTTTGGGATTTGGTTCAAAGGAGCTAGCCCCTCTTGTATAGAAAACATGTGTTTAACAACGTCCAGTATTTTTTTGATGCATCATTTTAACTGCTATTTATGTTGGCTTTCAAATGCACTTGCCTACAAAGCTGGCTAATAAGGTTATCCTGCTAAACCGCTTTGAGATGTGCATTAGATAAGTGTGAGATAGGGCTATGCAGGTAGTGAAAATATTCTTCTCTATTACCATATGTCAAAAGGTTTATGATGATGATGATGATGAGAAGTCAGACATTTCAGATAATAAGTCAGTATTTTGAGAAGTGGGAATTTTGAGATTAAAAGTCAGAATTATGACAAACCAAATGTTATGCAATTTTTAACTTTCCCCTCATGGTTTACTTGATTAGCAGCACCATTTGCTGTGTTCCCTCCGCCGGCTTCCTGTAGCTGCCCACATCAGATTTAAAACACTGATGCTTGCCTACAAAGTCAAAAATGGACCTGCGTCCGCCTACCTTAAGACACTTATCACTCCCCACGCTGCAACATGCTCCCTCTGAGCCTCTAGCACAACTCGACTGGACCCACCGTCCCTCAGGGTACAAGACCTGCATCAAAACTCCTGGCATTCAGGTGGTGGGATGAACTGTCCCTGTCTGTCTGAACAGCTGAGTCACTGTCTGCCTTCAAACAAAGACTAAAGACCTACCTCATCATCAAGCACTTTCCAGCTACTTTTAAACGAATGACTGTAGTCACTACCTGTTTATTATTTATTAAAAATCATTTCACCATCAGAATGTTCAACATTTTGCATCCTATATACTGCATGTCCAAGATATCCTCGACGCATGACACACAAAAATTACCCATAGTGATCAAACTGTTAGTCAGTGTCGAACTATAAACGCGTCCCAGTAGTCCATTCGTATAGCTTTGCTTGTCCGATGTTCCATCTGTGCTCTCGGTGGGGTGCGTCTCCATCAGCTCTCTAGGTCGTGAATCAGTATATCGTGTACACGAGTTCGGGTGCGGGTAACGACCCTGACTCACTACACACTGGGACACTGATGGTTCAATTTCCGGTGACATGACCACGTACTCGCGTTGTAAAACATCACCACTGCCATTTATCAACAGGCAGGACTGATATCTGTCAGACATTATATGATAGAAATTTGTTCGCTTAATCACACACTGTTCCGACTTCAAGCAGGATTGTAGGCTAGCTTATTATTTATTTTAATTCATTAATCCCTTAAGTCGTTCAACTCAAACAAACCGCATATAGAATGTCAAATAAAGTAAAAAAAAAATCACTAAGAGCTTGAGAGCTACAACAATGATAACAAACTACTTTTTTTGTAGGTGAAGTTGGCTGAGAGTCCACATCACCCCCCCCTTTTAATATATATATATATATATATATATATATATATATATATATATATATATATATATATATATATATATATATATATATATAAATAAATATAAATAAAGGGAGTGAGAGCTCTAGTGCACTGGAAGGATTTTGCAATTGAGACGGCCCTTATAATGGCTGATCAGTGCTCTGACCGCTGAACTAGGGAGCTGATTGAGATGCATTCTTGGTGACCTACGAGATTCATGGGAGGAAGGATTTAAAACAAAAAAAAAAACCTCATGAATGATTTTGAATCTCAATGAAATGTATTGGATGCAGTAGTGTGCTCTCACCGAGCTTTGCAACAGCGTCTACAGCAAGTGTTCCATCCTGCAGGATCACTTTGGCTTAAATTGCTCATTTGTTTATATTTTGGGAAATGCAACCAATGAAATTAGTTAGAAAAATATCTCTAATAGATACCGACAAAAATAAGAAATGCTGGTTGCATACCACACACCTTCATTTATGACATTTACTTACCATTCATTGTGGCGTTATTCCTTTTTATGGATTAATTATTTATTTTTTTAATTCCTTCTCATCTGTCCTGTTTTCTGGTTTGTTTGTTTGTTTTTAGGACCGTGAAGAGCAGGAGGTCTCGACGCTCCGTATCTGGTTCAAGTACGCTACTTCAGACTCCGGTGAAGGGTCAGTCCTTGGCACTGCAGGCCCACAACAGCAGCATGCACAGCTGTGCTGCAAGCGACGCCTCACTGCTGTCCTCCCTGCTAGACGAATCGAGCATCCAGGAGCGCACACTCGTCGACAGCTTTTGGGGTCAGTGCCCTTTACCAGAGTGTCTGTGATCACATTAGTTCATATTCTGGGCCACGTGTTGCTGATTGATTGCTGATTGATTGCTGATTGATTGTTGTTTTTGTTTTTCCCCCTCCATCCTGATTTAGGGTTGGATAAGGATGGAGATCTCAAAGGTATGCCATTCACTCTTATTTTAGAGGACGTTAAGAAAGCTTTTGTTGTGTTATACAGTGTGGATTAATGGCGATCTCTGGCTAAACTGAATAAGCATAAGTGTGTGTCACGCAAGGATAAACGCTAGATATGTATAATGTCTTATTTCTTCTTTGCTGTAAAGAGTTGACTCAAGCGTATCTATATTAACTGAAAAAAAATTACTTTACACAATTTTTCATTTACCTCAAATATAGTCAATCAGCCAAGGCATTTTCTGGGTCTGGGATCATTGTTCATTTTGCAATTTATCTCCAAGACACTTGAATATACACTCACCGTCCACTATAAAAGGAACACCTGTACAGGTCAGATTGGTTCAAGCTGCCAGGAAGGATATAGTAACTCAAATACGCACGCTTTACAAGCATAGTGAGCAGAAAAGCATCTCTGCATGCACAAAACATCGAACCTGGAGGTGGATGAGCTACAACAACAGATGATCACACTGGGTTCCATTCCTGTCAGCCAAGAACAGGAATCTAAGGCCATCATGGGCACAGAATCGCCCAAACTGGACAGCCCATCTGGTACCAACACCCATACCACAGTCAGTCACAGAGATTACATTTCTTTCCCATTCTGGTGTTTGATGTGAACATTAACTGAAGCTCTTGATCTGTATCTGCATGATGTTATGCATCGTGCTGCTGCCACATGATTAGCTGATTGGATAACTGCACAAATGAACAGGTGTTCTTATTAAAGTGGACAGTGAGTGTATGCTCAAATCTTGTATATATTTTATATTTTTCCCTCCAAATTTTATAACATAATTAGAATAGTTCTTTAAACATGGAACCATACAATTTACAACTCTCTGCTTTTGTCTCCTGGAATCATAACAAGGTGTGCCAAGTCATTCCAGTTTTCCAAGGTGGCAGTCACTTTTCATTTGTATACGTCAGACAGTAATAACTTAAAGCTACAGTGTAATTATTGAGTCAGGTGAGGAAAAAAGTACTTTTTAATGAGAAGTTCCAGAGCTGCTGTGAGTCACAGTTCAGTCAGTGTAGGTTGTTTGGTCAGTATTGACGAAGGATTTGTACTTTTGTAAGGCAACATCAAACATCACACACAACTTTAGCAAACATTAATTAGTAATCTGACTACACAGACCGGTGAGAACCCGCAAGTCCACCAGTCGAGAGGGAGAGAAAGTGAACGCGAGTCAACACTAATCAATAAGAAGGAAATGGATTGATGAGATGCGGCTCTTTTAGAGCTGCAATAACTAATACATAAAATCGATGACTTTCGATTATGATCATCGTTGTCTGTGAATCTCATTATCGATTAGTTGGGGTACATTTTACTTCCGTTCCGAAAACGTGCATCGTACAGATAGTACAGACCATAAGTTGTGTGTAAACCAAATGACGTATTATACACTTGCACTGTGTACTCTACCGTCTAGTGCAGTGGTTTTCAAATTGGGGGCCTCCCGGGGGGGCCTCAAAAATTTGGTGTGAAAAATAAATTCTCACTCTCAGACAACCACACACACACAATCAATTCCTAATGTAAAGATGTAATTATTAATTTTAAAAAAAAAAGGGGGATATATTCAGAAGTCTTTATTTTTAATGTGTTTTAAAGACATCTTGCGAAAGGGGGTCCTCGGTCAAATGTTAATGCCATTTGGGTGGCCTTGCCCTGGAAAAGTTTGGGAACCCCTGGTCTAGTGTATGAATTTTAGAAAGGTAATATCATCTCAAATAGGACACGAGCGGTTTTTTAGTAACCGGAACCATAAGCCGTTTCCCTGTCAATGGGACATGACGTCAAACACACGTAGGGCTGCAACGAATGATTATTTTGATAATTGATTAATCTGTCGGTTATTTCTTCGATTCATCGATTAGTTGGATTAAAAGGCCAGTTTTTATTTTCTGTATTTTTTTCGAAAAAACATCTTATTTCACATTCTGCCTGATGTTGTCCTTCAGTCATTGTGCAAATTGAAGGCTATGAAAAAGGTATTAAATGGATCTATGTGGGCCATGATGTACATTGTGCAAAGGATTAAAAAAAAAAAAAACATATTTTGAAAACAAAAAACCAGCTGATTGTCCACAAGCTTTAAAGCAGAAGTTAAATCACTATATTAAAAATGCTGAAGACAAACAAAAGCACAAACTAAGTGTTAAATGGTAAGAGGTTGAATGTTCTGCAGTAACACACACATTCACTCATCTGAACACAGTAACGTTACGTGTGCGACCCAAGTATATAGTCAGTTTGTGGATTTTATTTTAAATATACCAAAATTTTTTTTCGAAATTCTGCCCCCCCCCCAGTCTGATTAATCTGAAAAATAATAGTCCGATTAATCATCGTTAGTCGCAGCCCTAATTTCTTTTGTCTTCCGAGTTGATGAGAAGAGTGTAAATCACGGTCGTCTTATTTATCCTGATTGTAGAATTTGTCACGCAGTTGTGAAGTCGTTTTGGATAAAGAGATAACGGTTGCTTTATAATGTACATTTTATATAGCTATGCGCAGTCGCGCCGTGGTATCAGCGATGCACTGATTATGCTCTGTGACAGTAACACTGACTATTTTATCTTCATAACACTTCTGTAATACCACAACAGCAGCAGATGTTTTGGATTCTGAGCGTCACAAATACTTCGCACTCCAAACTGCATATCGCCCTACTAAATATTATGTCGGTGCGTCTTACAGTGATCTTATGTAGGCAAACCAATTAGTGCTCAATATGTGGCTTGGAACACAGTCTTGTTAAGACAGATGTGAGATTAATCCGCATGGTGGAGATCAGCGCTGCACAACCAGCAGTAGCATTTTTCTTCCCTAACTTCTGATCTTGCGTTCAGTAGCTTTGGGAACTGGACATGGTTTGAGCCATATGCTCTATTTAAACCTTTTTTTTTTTTTTTTTCCCCCCCTTTCTTTCTACAAAATTAAGTACAAAGATAGAGAAACAAATATCAGCAACGCTGATTGATTAAATTTGGGGTAATTGGAAATGTAAACTAGATTTATTTTTTTTAAATCATTTATTTTTTAATGGTTGCAAAACTGTAAATAAATACCAGCACGTTGTTAACATTCACTCTACGAGGAACTATAAGGTGCCTGATGTGCATATACTTTCCGGATGCTTTCTTTAGATCGGACTGTCCATGCGGACCACAGCTTCTCCCTCAACAACAGCGGCACGCACGTGGCTCAGACTCAGACCTCCACAATACACAACAGCTATTTCTGCAATAACTGCGTGGCCAGCCGCTCTGACAGGAGAGATGCTCTCCAAGCCTACACCTCCTCTAAAGCCTGCTCCTCCTCCTCCTGTTCGTACTCCTCGGCCGCTCTGCACAGCACCGCAGTGGATGGAGCCGCCTCGGCTGCAAGCGCGTCCTTCTCCTCTCCCCACACTACAGTGTACAGCCGAGAGCGGAGCCGCCGACACAGAGCCGGTGAGAGATCTCGGTGTTCTCTAGAACGTACTGCCAAGGTGTGGGAGTGTGTTATGTGCTCTGAGCATTTTAAACTTCCTTTCTCATGCTCAAGCTGCACATTGAGTCCTGCGGGTTTACCGTAATAACTGAAAGAGACCTGCTCAATTATCGTTGGCTCATAATTGATGTTCAGAGCTTTGTACTCCCATCAAACTCCCATGAGTTCCTGATCTTTGATTTTGAGTTCATATCTCGATGCCACTTTTTTTTTTTTTTTTATAAATGCGTGTTATTCGATGATTTTATGTTGGATTACAGGTTATTGTGGAGCACCGTGATTCAATATCCGGATGGATTTTAATATCTGCCTGTGGTTTGTCTGTAGGTGTGCTCGGAGTGGTCTCAGAGGCCTTCCTGCATTACAGCAGGAGAGTCTGTGCCTCTGTAGTGTGTGTGTTTTCCATACTCGTGCAGAGCGTTCTCAAGACCGGCCAATTAGGCAAAGGTATCAGTGTTCCATCTGCCCCTGAACTTTTTTCTCTTTTCACTCGGGCTTCTTAACTGGTGCATGGTGTGATCTGAACATTTCACCTTGTTTTACCTTCTCTCCTATGGCTCCAATCAGCACCCATGGTTGTTAAATGAATGCATTTGATAATAAGTAAGCAGGTTGGGGTGTTACCATGACAGCGAGTGTAAATATTGGTTTTTGCTGGGCCTTTTATTTATGCTATGAGAGAAATTTTAACGTCAGTTTTTTTTTTTTGGGAAGAATGGAAGGAAGCAGAGTTGGCACTAGAGAATCCAGACAGTCGATCTACAACACGTTGTCAGTCTGACTGCGACTCCTCTATACTAATAGTGATGGGAATCTACTAACCCAAAAAAAAAAAAAACCAGCACAACCCATTCAACGTTTAAGTATGAGTAACGAACACGGTGGATTTATATTGGTTAAGGCTGGTGTAAGTAAATGAAGTGTCCCATGTTGGGTTGGGACTTGCAGAGGAGGCACCACAATGCCTCGACCGTTATCGCCTGGTATTAGGACACTTTGTTGGGTGTTTTCTTCATAATGAAAAAGAAATATGCTGTTCTTGTCGTCGTCTCCCCCCCCCCCCCCCCCCATGTCCTTTCATGTCAAAATGTGTCTTGTGTATTTGACTCGACTAACTCGCCGGAATGACTTCTGTCCTGTAAACACCTCAGACTAGGATTCACACTGAGATTCACACTGCATGCAAATCAGTGTCCACACAGCTACCGTGCTAGTACTCTGAGTTTCACGGCCGTCTTTAACCTCTGTCCTCAACTTCACAATTTTTTTTACCATCAAGAGATTTTCTCATGCTGACAGTGTTCCTGTTTCTGTGTGTTTATCTGTTGAAGTAAGAAGGTTATTTAAGTTGTATTTGTGTTCACGTGTTGCACTTTGTGTGTGTGTGTGTTAACCTCGATCTCTCTCCAGTCCAGCTGTGCTCACTGACAGACCGGTGTGTGAGGGTGTGCAAGAGGGCAGGTGCAGCCCTCACACGTCCGGCCCAGTTTATTGGGCTGGGGAAGACCAGCAGTGGCCGTGTTAACGGAGGTAATAACGGAGGCTCGAGCGCTGCTGTCTCTCACCGCTTTAATTCTTTGCATGAATGACGAGTCCTAAAAATTTTTCTTGGTTAGGTTGAACACTGAATCTTTTACTGTGTTCTGATTTATTATTTATTTATTTATTTATGTATTAATTTTCCCCCAAAACTGGGGCTCCTGCTGTTCTTGCTATTTCTGTTGTTTTCTAATCGGAGCGTCACCTCTGGCGCTCGTCTTGTCGTGTCGCCTTTCGTCCCCTGTCTTTCATTTCTGGTGTCGATGTTACGCTGGTCATAGAATGGTTTGCACAAAGTGCTGATTCGAATTCTTTCATTCTATATTATCTTCTCGCGCCGCTTCAAGTCCTGACATCTGCACGTTTCACCCACCAGCCACTTCTCCGCAACGTCCAACACTATTTAACCCTTCGGGCAGAAGAGCCGAGCACGATGTGTTTCACATAAACAAATGGCTCGCTCTCTCCTGTGGACATTACCTTGGTTACATGCAAATCCTGCCTGTCTGTATCCACCCCTTCACATCCTGGGCTCTGATCAGCGGGAGAAAGGGCAAAGACTGCAGGCGGAACTGAGGGAATAGAATGATATTTTTTTTGTCTTGTTGTGCTGGTTTTCTGTAGGTCATGCTAGTTACTGTGGAACCATGAATGTAAATGAAACGGTGACTCAAAAGGACCCGCACACTCTTAATGGCCCTCTGTGTAAGTATAGCTCTACATGTCTCTCTCTCTCTCTCACACTCACACACACCCTACAAAAAAGAGGTGCTGTACCTACTCGCGCTACAAGTCTGTATGGATTAAGTTCGATGCTCCACACTGCATTGAAAACTGTTTTCTGAAAACTTTAGGCGGGCTTTTAGTGCATTGGTGTTTATTCCACTACCTGTGCTTTAGGAACCGGTGAAGGTGTGTTGATTCGTTTGCCCGGCATAATGCTCAACAGATGAGTCATGTCCTCGGGCACAGCAAACAAAACGTACATGACTCACAAGCACGTGGCAGCAGAACTTAAACATACTTTGCATTTGTTCACAAAGACACATCTGTTTCATTTCTCTACAGCAGACCACAAATCGGTTTGCTTCTGGACGTTATGTTTACCATAGTTTACTCTTTTGGTTTTAATTGAATCTAGTTCACATGCATGATTTTTTTATTTTATTTTTTTTTTTTATAATCCTTTTGCCATACATGTTGAATCCCAACAGGCGACGACTGCAAAGAGAAACAGACTTCAAGGACAATCGCGGTCTCCACAAGTTCTTCCGGAGCCCCGTGGCTAGTAGAGGCTTTGTGGGTCCTTGTAACATTCACAGGTTTTGTACTCGCTGGTTCTTAACTTGCTTTTGTAGTCTGTTCCAGTTTTTGCTTCATGTGCTCAGTAACTATTTAATAATATGTATTGGGACATGTGTATGTGTAATCGGATCAATAAAAGGGTAAATGACTTTGCTTTCCCTCCCATTGACGGTGTTCAGGCAGCAGTGTGTTAAAGGTGGGCCAGGACGTTGTTTCGGCAGCCTGGTTTATCACGAGGAAGATTCTTTCTGTTCTCTATTTGGCTGCAGTGTCTCCAGGTCATTATGATGGGATTTTCCAGCTTCTTACAAAATCCCTGCATGAGATGTTGCTGTATCCAGTTGCAAAACTCCTGGGCATTATCTGTTTCCCTAACCCCTTCTAATCCTGTTTCAAATACTGTACCTTTTTGTGGCTTTTTTTTAGCATGTAGGCTCTTATTAACATCGTGCCTCTGTGTCAGCACGAAGGCAAATCATTCTAGTCGACACAAGCATGAACTGTTAGTCATCAGTGAAAAGTTTCTAGGCGGGTTGCCTTGATTTGGCAGGGGGACAGTATTCTAGCTTTTATGAATTACTCCAGCTTGGTCGGTTCTAAGTCAGAAAGAAAGGCATTGCTTTGTAGCTGTTTTTAGTTAAAGCCACAATTGGGCAATTCAGAACCGCAGTAGTAGTCATGATACTGAGCTTTCTAACACCGCCATGAATAACAAGCAGCATCCTGAGGCGTGTAAACAGTCAATGATTTAAAGAAACATGTTAAACCTCTTATTTTGATTATCTAAAGGGCTGAATTGACCTCCAATTGTGGCTCTAACTGGAATAAAATCTACCTTTTCATATATTGTCGAGTCCTTTTGGCATCAAATGCTTTCCTCACACAGCAGTACATGTCCTACATGTGCTAAATCTTTGCTGTAGTGTGTAAGGTGACCGTGCTTCTCTCCCTAACCCATTGACTAACACAGCGAAGTGAAGGCGTGGCTTCCTACTCCTCCTCTCAGCTGATTACTTACTCTAATCTGTGTGGTCGCAGCCCCTGCAAACTCCCTAACCCGTTGTGCTTATCTTCTCTGTGGCCTGATTTGTGGCTGATTGTGTGTGTGTTTACATGTAGGCAGTGCAGCTTCAGGGGCGTTCCAGTGGCTGGGAACGGCCTGGTACCAGTTGGTCATGCTCATGTCTCTGTTCAACGTCTTCTTCTTGACTAGGTGAGTCTTCATAACCGTTCATTTTCAGTCCGAGATTTGGATCTGTGCATGTAGTAGCCTGTCAGATTCCATTTGAAATGGAGTTCGGACTTGAATCTCTTCCCTACGTTTCGCCATGTCTTTGAAATCGAACAAGACTGAATTCATACCATCAGACATAACTTTTGCGGTGAGCGTAGCGCTGTACTGTGCATTTTGTATTGCATTAAAACATTGGAGGTGAGCAATATCATTTTTATGATTCATGGCATTGTAACATCTGCCTAGTGCACCATGTGCTCCATTGAACACCATTCGCGTGTCTGTCAAAGTATTATGTGATATCACTTTTAGGGCAGGTAGATTAACTTAATATTTGTCTGTTCCATAATTTAGAGCTATGTGAATCATGTATATTATATTACCTGGATTTTATTCAGAGCTCTTTTCCTGCATCAAGCAGAATAACATGAGTCTTTTGGGCTAAAATTTAGTTTTGATAGACTTTCATTAGGCAACTAAACATTGACTCTATAAATATTTGAATGTGCATTTTTCAGCCTTCAGATTGATCAGGACTATGATAATTCGGTGTGAAATTTGTTCGGAGACCTGTTTAACATGCGTAATCTTTTTCTGCAGGATCCTGCCCATACTTCAGAAACTTTTCCTGGTTGTTCTTCCCTTTGTGCTTACTCTTGGTAAGTTCCTTGGAGGCTCCTATTATGAATACCTGATAAACCTTATGTCATTTTCATCTCCTCTATCCTAATCTGTTTTCCGCTATGTAGCCGTCCTGTGGTACTGGGGGTTGTTCAGCTTCTCGACCATTTGGCCTGTAGCGAACGTGACCAGAGACTCGGCCGTAAATAAAGCCGTTGACGTTCAACCCGAGATCACGTTATCACACCCGACCATTGAGGTTCAACCTGAGATCACGTTATCAGACCCGACCAGTGAGGTTCGACCTGATCTTGCAGTATCAGATACGACGTCACGGGTAAATGAAGATCCCATATGTTAATTCTGCGTATCAAGATTAACCAGTGCAGTATTAAAGTTGACGTGGTTTCAGCAGGAGCTGCCGGTCGTATCCGAGGCCGATTCCGAACGACTCTCGCGGATCGAGCAGAGCCTCGAGATGCTGTGGGAGAAGGTAACGACGTCAGGCGGCAAACAGGACGAGCGGCACGCCGAGGTACTCGGGCTGTGCAGCTCACTAAAAGAAGAGCTGCGTACAAACACAGATAAAGAGACCATGGACCAGTGGGTGGGCAAGCTTCTAGAGCAGAGAATAAGCCTGCTGAGAGAAGAGATCGCAGAGAAAGAGACTGAGCACTCGCAGCAGGTACGTCTGAAGAAACTAATCCCGTATTTCCAGGCAGTACCAGTAGATTAAATGGCCTCATGCCAGGATAACTAGCAGAGAGCATTTTTCTCTTGTCTTATTCCTCCAGCATCCGGAAGAGTTTGAAGCCGGCTACCACACTCAGGAGTCCCGGCTAGCCAAGATCGAAGCTCTTCTTCAGGACCTGGCGCAAAGAACAGAGGTACTATAATTCACTAACTGATCCTAATCACGTCTCGTTTCTGTATGGCTCATATAGCTGAAAGTGTGCTGTTTTTTTTTTTGTATTTAAAGGAGTTGCAAACAAGACCAGAGGCTGAGACACCGTCTATTGTCAGGTCTGTCTGTTGTTGTATTATAATTGTTACCATAAGACTCACTTATCTGTATTAGAGATATAACATTTCTTTAACTGCTGCATTTTTAAAATTACACTTATTTCTAGCATGTTATTCAGTTTCATTTGAGTGTTAATGAATCTAACGTTTTACACTGCCACAAACAAAGACGCGGCATCAGCGGTTGCGCTATGCTATACGTTCATATCACGTAAACTAACTGTTATCAAACCGAGGGCCTCAGAAAAGTTCCAGAAGTACTAGGTTACGTCTGTGTTTAAAAATAGACATTATTACAATTGTATGTCACGCGTTACAGCCAACCCGTGCCCGCTTAATAAGCTGTAATGCCATTACAACTGCACCAGGTCTGTCGTGTGTCCCAAGTTAATGTCTGCTGCCGGAAAAATAGCAAGTTTCTGGTAAGACAAGGTCATAAGCCGTCAACTTAAAAACCATAAAGATGGCTTTGAACCTCAATTCATGTGAACAGTTATGTTATGATTGCTAGGATTTTCTTGCTATTATAGCCTTAGCACTGCAATTACCACAAACAGTTTTGCACTCAAGTCTCCATCAGTGACCAGTGGAGTAGTTCACCAAAGTTCACCAAAACAGACTTCATGTAAAAACTGTAATGAATTTTCCTGGTTACACAATTTCACTATTTGAGCACCTTTATAGAAGGTACTTGTTTATAATTATAAATATCCGGTGATACCCAGATGAGGACAGGTTCCCTTTTGAGTCCGGTTCCTGTCAAGGTTTCTACTTCATTTCGTCTCAGGGAGTTTTTCCTCGCCACCGTCGCTTCTGGCTTGCACGTTAGGGATAAATTCGTACATTTAAAATTTATATTCTGAATGTATATATTTCTGTAAAGCTGCTTTGGGGCAATGTCCATAGGGGGGGGTTTGCTGCATGTGCTTTTGTCATTCAGCCAAAATGTGTTCGGTGGGGTTTTCTTTTTTTTCGCGCTGTTTTCAAATGAGTATAAATGAAAAGTTCAAATAATATAAGGTCTGTGAAATTTGTTGTGGTGTTCAGCTGAACTGCAAGGGAAATTTTGCCCCAAAGCCTCTCAATCACACCTGACCATGACTTTCTCTGTAGTGGGGAAATGGATAGCGCTTCTCACTTGACTCTGTTGGCACAAGTGCGCAAGCTGGAGGAGGCTCTGAGCGACATCAGGGCGGACCTGCAGGGGGTGACGGGCTGTACAGGACGGTGCGGGCAGCTGGATTCTCTTCATGACACAGTAAGTCCCATACTTGGTGCCATTTAAATCCTTACTGTGTTATTCATGTCATGTGGCTTGGTGGTGTCATCTGTAATAGCATTTCTTTCTAGTGGCAGTGGTCATGACGTTTTAGACGACAAGATGTATTCATGCCAGTTCGATTTGCCTTTTAGATATCTGCGCAGGTCAAGGAGGAGCTTCGGGTTCTTCTGTACGGCAGCGAGCAGAAGGACATGAAGCTGCCAGGTTCTTTAGTGCAGTGGCTTTCGACTCAGTTTGTGAGCAACTCCGACCTGCTGGCCTCACTCGGTGCTCTGGAGAAGAGCATTCTGGGTAACTTGTCTCTTCAGCTAGAGGAGATGCAGCAAAAACCAAGTGAAGAGATGATCACGCAGAGTGTCCTGCAAGCCACTGAGCTATCCGGCTTATCAGAAGAGGTAAAAGTGTCTCAAATCTAGCTGCACTGATTGAAAATTATTATTTTTTTAGATAATTCCTCTACACAATCACTCACTCTTTACTCTACTTTACTTTTTTTCCTCACCAGGCTGTCCAACTGATTGTACAAAATGCTCTGAAGCGCTACTCTGAGGACCGCATTGGCCTTGTGGATTACGCTCTGGAGTCTGGAGGTACAGTATCGAAACCAAATGCAGTAGTGCTGGTTTGAGAGGAACCCTGACTAAGTAGTGTGGTTTTGGTTATGAATTAATAATTAAAGTGCTGATCGATCGGTTGTTCTTCATGGCTGCACCGATGCAGTAGTGTTTGCAGTAAGCAGTATTTTCTCAGTCTGCGTATACGTAACAGAGGAGCAGGTTCTGCATGGAGTGGGATATAGCCTCCCATTGTTGGATGTAAAAAAAATAAATAAATAAAAATGCGGCTAGTTGAGTCGAGTGACGGAACCAAAACATCTCATGTTTACCGAAAGCTTATCACTGTGTGTTCATCTGCGTTTTACCTGTGAAGCTGGAATGGGTTAGTACAAATGCCTGATTTTAATATAAAAACATCTGCACTGGAATCAGTTTTCTCCTTAAAGCAAACAAAGCAATAATAATACATGCAGCTGTTTTGTGTGTGTGTGTGTATATGTGCAAGTTCAACGATTATTTGGATTAGTTCCGTTATAAGGATTAGTATTATCACTAGGCATTGCAGAATAATAAGGACCTGTGGTGTTCTCTCTATACTATACAAGAAGTGACTTGAATTAATTATGCTTTACATGTTTTACCCAGCACACAGTTCTTGTTTAGAATTTGGCGATAAAGCTAGAAGCTTCCTCCAACTAACTTGCTCGTTTATTTTGTGTTTTTTTTTTTTTAATTCACCTGTCTGTTCCTTAGCCTCTAACCTAGTTCGTAGATCATCTCCCCTCGGCAGATACTGATTTATTGTATTTGGCGATGAACGATGATTCAATCTCGTTTATCCTGAGTGAATTTATCGTCTAATCATCATACAGAAGTACTCCGCTTGTTCGAACGGCGAGCTATGGTGCTGGTGTTTTAGTATTTAGCTTTTGCCCACTCTGACATTCAAGTGATTGAAACCAAAGTTAAAGCGGCTCGTAATTCGGCTCGTTCTGATTAACGTTAGATTAGATTTCACTTATCCCGAGTGACGGTGTTACACAGGTACTCTGCTTGGAGTGAAGGGCTGTTGGTGTGTGTCAATAAAATGAATCCTATCCAAACAGTTCCAGTCCAAAGTGAAGTGTATCTTCAGTTTTACAAGTGTTTTAATACACTCATGCTGAGGCTGTGACTTAACCCATTAATGTTTTAACATATTCTGAATATTTCTTTTTTATTTTTGGGAGGAATTTTTAAAAAATCGACTATTGCTCTTTTTAAACCAAATCCCAACTAGATTTGTGAATAGTGCAACATATGACATATTGAGAACTGTTAGAGTGAGACAGATGAGGAAATGTGGCGGTTTAAGAGAGAGAACTATAACCCAGTAAAATTTATACAATTGTTTTATAAATTTGAGCAAAAAAAATGAAGTTAAACTTGCTCTTAAGTGTCATTTATTTCTTACATATGACACCACTGTTCTAAATTTTGTATACTTTTTTGCTGAAAAATTTTATACTAGAAACCTGTGATTTTTTTCTGCCTTTAGTAAAATGTTTAATTGTACTGTTATTGTGGTTGGTAATGTTAGTAGAAGAGTTGGAGTGGTCTGATTTGAGCTCAAGCGAGACTTTTTTCTCGCTTTAGGAAATTGAGTTTTCAAATTAGTCGTGTAAATGAAGAGTTAGAGATTCTGTAGTTGCTTAAAACTGAGGAATCAAGGTTCGATTTCTTCAATGGCGATCTTCCAGCTGCTGTTCTGAGCGTGTCTGGTAAAGTCTAAGCTGCATGACAGTTGTACGTATGTGTTTTGTGTTTAGGTGGCAGCATCCTGAGCACACGTTGTTCTGAGACGTACGAGACAAAGACTGCACTGATGAGTCTGTTCGGTTTTCCTCTTTGGTATTTCTCCCAGTCTCCCCGTGCAGTCATACAGGTAAGATCCGTTCTATATTCATTCAAATAATGCTATACAACTTCTTCATGCTAATTTACTCCCTTTTTTTCTTCCTTCTGTTTTTTTTTCTTCTTTCCTTTCCCCATTTTCCCCACATCAGCCAGATGTACATCCTGGTAACTGCTGGGCATTTAAAGGTTCCACTGGCTATCTGGTGATCCGTCTGTGTGTGAAGATCGTTCCCACAGCCTTTTCCCTGGAACACATACCTAAAGCTCTCTCACCTACCGGCAACATCAGCAGCGCCCCACGCAACTTCTCAGTCTATGTAAGGCATGCTACTGAAAGTAGAATTCCATAGATATTTTTTTTTTATTGATGTGATAGGGAAATGGCCACACCTGGCTCATTTGGAGCGTTTGATTCGGAACCTGGTACACCCCCCTCACCCCCTTGGTTCGGTTAGTTTAGACGTATATGAACACTGCAATCGTGCTCGGATCCGCACCAATACAATCGTTCCGGTGGTCTCGGACAAATTAGCTCTGGAGCGGTTCACTTGTAGTGAGAAAGCAATCCGACCCAGCGAACCACAACCTGTATAGCAATGCATGATGGGAACTCCATTACATAAAATGTGTTTTTGTTTTGCTAATGGCTCGCAGCGTAAATCGCAGTTTAATTTGGACCAAAAACAAGGTAAAGTGCCTCGTTGAAATTTGCTCGGATGAACATATTTCTGAACAATTTTCAAAAACGCTTAAAAACACAGAGGTTTACAAGGTGTTTAGTGAGTGTCTCTAAGAGATGGGCTTGAATCGCTCTGTGGAACATATAGATTAGATCAGTTATAATAACTACAGCTAAAAAGAAAGTCACAATAAGCTGGCGGAGCTGCTGACTGCTGACGGTGCGTCTTGATGGATGACCGCTATGAGCGGAACCTTGGATAAATAAACAGGCGCGCTCTGTCCAATGAGAGGACAGTTTACTTACGGGTGACTTGCATGAACACATTTTGACACGTTTTGAAACGTCTCCTTGTGAAAGCGAACCGAGCCAAGACGAAAACGCAACACTGTAACAACTTGAGTCCCCGTTTCCGAACAAAGCACAGATCTACAGGTCTGAAACATTTTTGGCACGCAAAGCTAAATGAAGAAATGTATCTTCTGTCGTGACAGATGCATGGACTGTTGCACGTTTCAAATTCAATATATTTATTCTATTCTGTTTATTCGATGGGACTTTTGAGGCGTTGCAGTCTTGTTAATGACAGAAACAGTGCTAAAGTCTAGGTAGCCATCTATTATAGTCATTGGAAAAACTTGCTCCATGCTGCAATAAAATGTGATGACTTCTCACTCGCTCATACCAGGACTCTCGTTTCATGAATTAACTCAGATTGGGGGAGGGGACCCTATTTATTACATGACCACTTTAAATGATTAATTACTTAGCGTTAACATCTGAAATGTGTTTACTGATTTTAAAATTCTTGCCAGTCAGATGTTGAGTATCGATATGCTTTGATGGGTTGAGTTCAGTGCAATAAAAGTTCAACAGGTCAATCAGTTTTTCTCTATAATTACAGTTTTGGTATTTAAAAAAAAAAAAAAAATGGTATTAAAGATGTGAAAGCTTTACAGAAAAGCATGTCTCATGTTTATGCCACTCATTTGTGAGTCAGCTTAGTGAGATATTAAAAATATTAAGCTATTGTTGTATAAGATTTCTTTTTTTCTTCTGCCGTTCTATAAAGGGTCTAGAGGATGAGCAGCAGGAGGAGGGGCAGCTGCTCGGGCAGTACGTCTACCAAGAGGACGGAGACGCTCTACAGACCTACCCAGTTACGGTGAGGGAAGCGCACTGCATGCTTAAGCCCTATTTGGATGGGATTCAGTCTGCATGGGGTCCTGGAGTAGTTTCCTATTTTACAGGAGCTCCTCTATGATTTTATTTCTGTCCGCGTCGTCCTTGTGGTTTTTTTTTCTCCGTCCTTCTAACCCTAAACCTTTCGGTGTCCTCTCCTTCTCCAGCTCTGTGAAAGCTCAATATTTTCTGACTTGTGAGAGCGAGTTTTTCTGATCCCATTGATTCGTAGCTTTTCCGTTCACAGCGCCTGTTTTGCATCCTGTTTGTTAAATCTTATGTAATGAAAAGCTCACAGTAAACGTGTCACCTGTTTAGGTTATTAGACTTAAGGCTCATTCAAATAAATTACCTAGCCTAGGAGTATTTATCAAATTTGTGAATTGTCAATCTGTATAGAATTATTTGTTTACAAATGTCCAGACAAACAACTAGCATGAACTAAATGACTGAAATCTGTGGAAGTCTGTTAATGTTTCCGTTCTTGATCTCCCTTCAGGTCAATAATCTATATAAAGCATGTGATTGCTGAAGCCCATAGAGGACCTTGAGCATATCAGTACTTTGAGCTTGCTATTAGAGCTGAATGATGATGATGATGATGATGATGATGATGATGATCATAGATTTAAATTAAAGAAAGTGTAAATGAGTGGAATGTATGCGTAACGTAAATAAAGGGTACATACTACAATGGGGGTTATATAGATTAAGTGTAGTGCACAAAGTTTCTAGAAAATAAGCCCTTTTTTCCCCAGAAGCCCTTCAGAGGTGTGTGTGTCAGAAATCCTTTGCTGTTGAGTTGTTAATCATTCTACTAGATATGAAACAAAAAGGGTGTTAAGGCGTATGCACTTTAGAGATCAGGACAGTGCTGAGTCATCAGTTCAGCACCTGTTGGTAATATTGTTTTACATTATCATCTTGCGCTTTCCAGGAAAACAACACTGAAGCCTTCCAGATTATCGAGCTGCGAGTGCTGAGTAACTGGGGTCACCCAGAGTACACGTGTCTGTACCGCTTCCGGGTGCACGGCGAGCCTGTACAGCAGTGATCAAACACTAAACTGGATGTGGAGTTTCACAGAGGAGGTACCACGCCACTCTACTCTGTCCCAGTGTGGAGACACGTTACATGATTGCTTGCTTTTAACCGTCAAGGTTTTGCCTCTACGCCTTGCACTCCTGTATCTCGGACAATACGGACAATTCATCTCCATCTGGAACTTTTTGTTTTTATTCCCCCTCCTCTGTGTGATTTTTACTCCAGCATGCGACACAAACGCAGAGCAGCGAACTCGGCGTGGTCTGAACTGCACTGAACAACTCAGTATGATTAATCGAAACAAAATGGACTACAGTGTATTTTAAACAGCATGTTGTAAATATTGTCAATAGTTTGTCCGCTTTAAGTGTGTCCTAATAATTTTGCATTTTCCTATATATAGTGTAATGATTTTCAAGTGCCCAGCTAAGAGAGACTGTTATTAATCACTATTTATTTTTTTATGTATTTGTGTTGATCTTAGTAAGACTTTATATTGTGTATTTTTGTAAATGCTTTTCAAATCATTTTGTAATTATTGAGGGACCACAGGATGGCTTTTGCAATGAAGTTATATTTTGTTTGTGTGGGATGTTCAAATAAAGACTAATTTTTTTAGATGTTTTGTGTAAAATGTATTCTTTGTGATTTGTAGTATTTTGTATAAACAGAAAGAGGGGAAATGTACTGCTCTATAAACCACATACACACTTACTTGAAGACCATAATCTTTTTCTGTAATGAATAGTAAATTATTTGACATGGCAGTCAGGGTGGGGAGGGGAAACACGGTCAGACCCCAGATGGTGGCATGATGCAAACTGGAAACTACCCATAAAGCCATTCTGGTAAACCTTTGATTCATATAATACACTCCGACCAAATGTTTGATCACACCCATATTATTCTTTCCCAAACTGGGAGTATACAAATGTACATCCTGTTTTTGTAGCATTATAATTTCCTTTTGCTGGAACTAAGGAGTCCAAACCTGTTCCAGTATGACCATACCCCTGTGCACAAAGCGAGCTCCATGAAGACATGGTTTGCCAAATCTGAACTGGAGTGTCCTGTACAGAGCCCGGACCTCAACCCCACTGAACACCTCTTTGATGAACTGTAGCGCCAACTGAACCCCAGGACTCCTCTCCTGATATCATTGTCTGACCTCACTAATGCTCTTTTGGCTGAATGAATCGGCACAAATCCCCACAGCTACGCTCCTAAATCTAGTGGAAATCCTTCCCAGAAGAGTGGAGGTTCACAGCTAAACAGGATTACATCTAGAAAGGGATGTTCAACAAGCACGTACGGGTGTGATGGTCAGGTGTCCACAAACTTTGGGCCATATGGTGTATATTTTATGATGCAGGTACACTGATCCTTAGTGAGCAAGCCAGAGATGACGGCAGCAAAGTAACGACTTGAAGGAAGAACCAAACACAAAAGGAAACCCATCCTCATCTGGGTGACGGCTGAGAGTGCAGATTATACAACCCCTGGCAAAAATGATTGAATCGCCACTCTCCGAGGATGTTCACCTCGCCTTTTTACTTCGTAGCAAATAAACAAATCACAGATATGGCACAAAACAATTTTTGTTTAATAGATGAACTTTCCAGCTTTATGAAACACCTCAAATTAATTAAAGTACATTATTTTAATTAATGGCATACTTTTTCCAGATCAAGTAGAGGGAAAAAAAAGAATGGAATCACTCAATGTAGAGGAAAAAATTTCCAAATTGTCCAGGCTCTGTGTGTGTGTGTGTGTGTGTGTGTGTGTGTGTGTGTGTGAACGAGATTGTGCCCTGCAATGCGTTGGCACCCCATCCAGGGTGTGCCCCGTCTTGTGCCCCGTGTCCCCTGGGACAGGTTCCAGGCTTCCCCATGCCCCTGTGTAGGATAAACGGTACAATGGATGGACGTATGTTTCAAGTTTATTTGACATATGCACAAAATGTTAGTGAGAACATTGTGCATTGTAGTGCTTCTTGTGAGCCCCAGGTACTCTACAGCTGTGCAATATAATACATACATACATACATATATATATATATATATATACATATACATACATACATATATATATATATATATATATATATATATATATATATATATATATATAGGGAGAAGAGGGGGAAAGAGATTATTTACAAATAAATTATATATATATATATGTGTGTGTGTGTGTATCTCTCTCTCTCTCTCTCTCTCTCTCTCTCTCTCTCTCTATATATATATATATATATATATATATATAGGGAGAAGAGGGGGAAAGAGATTATTTACAAATAAATTATATATATATATATATATATGTGTGTGTGTGTGTATCTCTCTCTCTCTCTCTCTCTCTCTCTCTCTCTCTCTATATATATATATATATATATATATATATATATAGGGAGAAGAGGGGGAAAGAGATTATTTACAAATAAATTATATATATATATATATATATGTGTGTGTGTGTGTGTATCTCTCTCTCTCTCTCTGTATATATATATATATATATATATATATATATATATATATATATATATAGGGAGAAGAGGGGGAAAGAGATTATTTACAAATAAATTATATATATATATGTGTGTGTGTGTGTGTGTGTGTGTGTATCTCTCTCTCTCTCTCTCTCTCTCTCTCTCTCTCTCTATATATATATATATATATATATATATATATATATATATATATATATATATATATACACACATACATACAGAATAGCAGAGCCTAACTATAAACACTGGAATGTACGCAATATGAATTTAATTCATTCTTATGGTTTTGTAAATCACTCGTCTATTCTTTCACCTCAATGAAATGAAACGCTCAAAAACAACAAACATTCCTACGTCGCCCGTTCCCCCCTCAGCTTCAGAATAAGCCCCGCCTTCTGTATTAGGATTGGTTAGTGACACCTGTGGTCAGTAAATCTGTCCAATCAGCTTTGTGAGTACTATTAGCCAATCATAGTACAAGGACGATGTCCGTCATAATACGGATAGTAAAAAAAATCAGAGGGAAGGAGTTCATGGCAATGGGAGCAAAAAGAGGGCGTTAAAGGTTTATTCCGAGTTGTTTCTGGGTGGTGGCTGCTGTCTGTTTAACTGGAACTTTTCTCGCTAAGTAAAAGGCAGTTTGTTAACTCAGTTTACACAGGAAGTTCTCATAATACGGTTTGATTTACTGTAGGGATTTTGCTGTTGTTGTGAAGGCGGTTTAACTCCAGTGAGAGAGAGAGAGAGAGAGAGATATATATATATAAATATAAATATATTTATTTGTTTATTTCTTTAGTCTGGTCAACTAGCAGTGACATGCAGGCCATAAAGTGTGTGGTGGTCGGAGACGGGTGAGTGTGTGTTTATTTACCTGCTCTTTATTTACTTTAGAGCCTCGCGCCTCCTTACATTACTAACTAACTAAATTAATTAATTTCTTAATTAATTAATGTCATTGTTAGTGATTCTTATCATCTGTTACTGTGAAGCTTTGTCATGAGACTCAGAGGCAGAGCCTAGAAAACTAAATAACCCAACATCACCGTGCACAGCTATCAGACATGGCAGGATTCATATCATCTCTCTCTCTCGCGCGCGCGCTCTCTCTCTCTGCCTCCCTCTCTCTCTCTCTCTCTCTCTGCCTCTCTGTCTCTCTCGTTCTCTCTCGTGCTCTCTCTCTCTCTCTCTCTCTCTCTCTCTGCCTCTCTCTCTGCCTCTCTCTCTCTCTCACGCACACTCAGGCACGTTCTTCGGCTCCGGTAGTTTTCCGCATTCCTTTAGTGTTTGTCTTTATAATGGAGTCAATCCTGTGTTGTTAAAAGCTTAACGATAAATAACACGCTTAATAATCTTTATATATAATGTTATTGGTTGGTCATAAGTACAAGTGCATGTCGCTAAACAAATCTGTTTATCCAGTTCGCGTTTTAAACATGTAGATATGTTTGGATCATTTCATGGCCCCTCAGTAGTGTTATAGTTGTGTCATGTCAGCAAGACAGTACAGTTTCCACTTAAAAAAGTTTCTCAAATAAATACACCCTCTCACCTTTTGTTAATGAAAGTGATATATCATTATAAACAGCCATTTAAATAACTAAAGTCATTTCATTCAGGTTGTAGGAGAGATGTGTGTAAAGCAGTGCTTCTCAATGTGGAGCCTGGGGTTGGTTTGTTTTGACTGATAGAGTTGGTGGTGGTGGTGGTGTTGTATTTGTGTAGTTTTTGGTCTGTTTGGTCCCTCAAATTGAATGGGTTTAATGTTGACTTGCAAACAACAAACCAAAAGGTCTGCAAGTACAGCAAGGTCAGCTTGGGCGTAATGTGTTTTGGACCGTTCGGGAATAAAAAGCATTAATAAATAGACACAACATTATTGTACATGTATAAATCTGTACTGAGGGGTACATGGGATTTCTTTTACAATGAAAGGTTACCAAAAAAAAGTCTGTACAAAAACCTCCTGGTTTAAAGGGTAAACTAGCTTTTAGGGACATGCAGTTCAGGGTATAAACTAAATGTTAAACTCGGGGGGGACCCTTTTAAGCGTCAGGATTTTATGGGAACATGAATCAGAAAAGGCTCAGATAATCCTGTGATAAATTTAAGAATATAAATAATTCCGAGCTCGATCAGTCAAGCACTTCTGCTTATAAAGTTCTGTTTGACTTTTCACAAAATAGTGTTCTAATGTTATATAAATATATTCTGTACATGCCACTGAATGCGTGTGTGTGATGTATGAAAGTATTGTAACAACAAGGCCAGTTCTGTTTTCACTATACACCGAAGATATTTGGGTTTGAGATCAAACGATGAATTATGAGATGACAGATAAAAATTTCAGCTTTCATTTCCTCATATTTACATCTAGATGTGTTACAACAACTCAGAACATGGTGCCTTTGGTGGCAGACTACCAAATTTTTTAGATGAGTAGACGTATCGTAACAGATAGTCTTAAAGTAAATAACACTTGATATTTGGTTGCGTATCCCTTGCTTGCAGTAATGGCATAAAGCCTGTGACTCATTGACATCACCAAACTGTTGGTTTCTTCTTTTGTGATGCTTTTCCAGGCTTTTACGGCAGCCTCTTTCAGATGTTGGTTGTTTCAGGGGACTTTCTCCTTTCAGTCACCTCTTCAGGAGGTGAAATGCTGCTCAACTGGGTTAAGGTCCGGTGACTGACTTGGCCAGTCTAAAACCTTCCACTTTTTCCTCCTGATGAAGGTCATTGTTGTGTTGGTAGTGTGTTTTGGGGTATCGTCTTGCTGCATGATGAAGTTCCTCCCAGTTAGATTGGATGCATTTCTCTGTAAATTGGAAAACGGATTGTTTCTGTAGACTGTAGAATTCTGCCACTATATTTCTGCACTTGAAGTCTTTTGTGAGACCTTCACCCCTTCCCCGTGGAGGTTGTTGATGTCACTGTGTCATTTTTGGGTTTTTCTTCACAGCTCTCACAATGTTTGTCATCAACTGCTGTTGTTTTCCTTGGCCGACCTGTTCCGTGTCTGGTTGTTAGTACACCAGTGGTTTCTTTCCTTTTCAGGACATTCCAAATGGTTGTGTTGGCTGTGGCCAATGTTTGTGTAATGCCTCTGATTGATTTTCCCACTTTTCTCAGCTTCACAGTAGCTTGCTTTTCTCCCTTAGAGAAAAGTCTTCATGTTGGTTTATCCTTTTTAACAACAAATGCAGTCTTCACAGGCAAAACCTAGGGCTCAAACCAAGAGTAGACATTCAGAGCTATTAATTCTTTAAAGAATCAGTTTAACAGAGTGCACCTGGGTAGCAAGAAACACCTATCAGTCGCATGTTCCAATATTTTTGATCACTGGAAAAAAAGGGTGGGTCCAAACGAAAGGTGCCATATTCTGAGTTGTTTAACACATCTAGATGAAATATGAGGAAATGAAAGCTGTAATTCTTATGTCGTCTCATAATTCATCTTTTGATCCCAAACCCAAATGTCTTCACTGTATAGCAAACAGAATTGGCCTTGCTGTTCCAATACTTTCGCAGGGTCCATATAAATACGGCACTTTACTGTTTGAGGATAGACGCTCGCCTGTGTGTGTTTTAAAACATTGAGAAGTGGCCATTTAATGTTTAAAACTTTATTACTTTAGAGCTAAATATCTTTGTCATGTAAAATAATCGATCAAATCACATTAAATGACTTATTTAATTAGAACCGTCATTTTCCATAAAACTAGAGAGATCTGTGTTTTAAAAAAATCTTGTAGTATCTCTACATTTGAAAATGTTTTCTTATCCAGTATAGGGCAATATTAACACTGGTGCTATTTGAAATTTGGTATCATGGTACGCTGTAACACCAATAATGTACACTTTTTCTTAGCGGATGGTTTTTATTTTATTTTTTAAAATACAGGGCAGTCGGAAAAACATGCCTTCTGATCAGCTACACCACCAACGCCTTCCCCGGAGAATACATCCCCACAGTGTGAGTAACATTATACTCTCCTGTGTTAAAGTCCTGAAAATCCACTCTGAACAGCCTCTTATTGTGTGTCCATTCATTTCTCAACCACACTGTGTTCAGTAGAAGTATTTGTCATGTACATTCAAACAAATTCATTCATTCATTCATTCTCTCTATTTCTCTCTCTCTCTAGGTTTGATAATTATTCTGCAAATGTGATGGTAGATGGGAAGCCAGTGAACTTGGGGCTGTGGGACACAGCAGGACAGGAGGACTATGACAGACTCAGGCCTCTCTCCTATCCTCAAACGGTACAGCGCTTCATTCCATCCCCACCCCCAACTCCCCATATGAGCCTGTCGTGCCAGTGCCAATTGTAATGAAAAATCTGTGCTTATGTGTTTCGCGGTGCATAAAGTATCTTATTGTGTCCTAACCACTACTTATTCTGGTAATGAAACTGAATGCTTCCTCTGTTTGCACTCTACTACCTATTAAAGATCTCTCTGTTTCTACTTTCATACCAGTTCCACAATGCAGTGCTGAATCAGGAAAGGGAACGGAAATGATCTTGCATATTCTATATTTCTGATGAAGTTTCATCTCATATTTGAGTGTTTTGTTTTTTCTCTCTCTCTCTGATTTCTATAGGACGTGTTTTTAATTTGCTTCTCGCTGGTGAGCCCTGCCTCGTTTGAGAACGTCCGTGCCAAAGTAAGTAGCTCCCCTATCGAACCTGTGTGGTTAAGAAAGTAAAATTAAATGAAGTGTTGGACACGTGTAGAAGAACATCTGGATGGCAAGGAAAGAGGAAGAGCCCGATATAATGTGTCTGGTCTGGAGTATTGCATAAAGCAGTTCCAGTATTTTGTGTGCACAGAGTCTTGTGGCTGTAATGTTGTGTGTGTGTGTGTATGTTTTGAAGATTACGGGCCTCAAAAGTTGACTCATCACATCACCTGAGAGGTGCAGTAATTGGGACTGGGTTTGTAGGCGAGTTATCATGGTGATGTGTTTGAGTAAGAGAATAAATGAAGAGCCACTGTATTAAACTGGATGAAGGTGAATGTCGGTTCAATGCGTGATGGATGTCGGCTGGATTTAGTGCAGCATAGGTCAGTGGTTGCTCACACTTTTGCACCAACTCCCTTCTAACGCAATCCGACTATTGGGAAAATATGGATCACCATACTTATTTATTTATCACAGCTTTGAAAGCTTTTATTTCCTGAACCATCCACCCAGTTACACTATGTGAAAATGTAGATTTTGTTTGACAGTAACACCACTTCCTGTCAACCACAGTAGTGTGACTGATAAGATGTAGATTTGAGTACATTTTGGTTACTAATTAACTTGCTACCGGAATTGAACGGCTAAAAAAAATTATTGCCTGAAACAAACATGGCGAGAAATAATACTTAACCATGCGGTTTATAAATTGAAAGACGGACAGGTAAACGTCATGCATCCAGGAAGAATGGTCTTTTTAAGGCAGAATGGATGCTTGTGTCATTTCAAAAATTATACAGTCCCTGCATGTCTCGATTTAATCTCCTTTGGCGTTTCAAACTCGTGATTAACCTATGACGGTGTTCTTATTTTAAACCTGTTACAGTATCAGTCTATCTCTGTGATCTGGGTAAGTGTGTGTGTGTGTTTAGCTTCTCACACAGTGGATAATGCTTTGACAGTGATGTCAAGTTTCAGAGCCATGTCCAAGCAGGTTTACTTATTAAAGAAATATATATTTGTGTGAAGTCTGAGTGAGCTGTCTGCTCTTTTTTCCCCCCACAGTGGTATCCTGAGGTTAGACATCACTGCCCCAACACCCCAATGATTCTTGTTGGGACCAAGATCGACCTAAGAGACGACAAGGACACTATTGAGAAGCTGAAAGAAAAGAAACTCACCCCCATTACTTACCCACAAGGCCTTGCTATGGCTAAAGAAATAGGTTAGTAGTAGAGTTAATGATAAAGCCTGTCGGGTTTACAGTTTCAAAAACGAATCGTTTGCTCCAACTTGCACAATTATGCGATTTTTAATTTACCCTAATAGCTACTTAGAATTTAGTTAGCGTGTACCTGTAGCTTTGCACACACGTGCACTATTTGTGCTTGGTTTTCTTGTATGTGGCATCCCATGAACCATGCATTTTGTGTATGCGATTGCACTATTCGATACGTTTCTAATCTATGTCCAGGTTCTGTGAAATATCTGGAATGCTCAGCCTTAACTCAGCGTGGCCTTAAGACGGTGTTCGACGAAGCCATCCGCGCAGTCCTGTGCCCACCGCCCGTCAAAAAGCCGAAGCCGAAGTGCCTTGTCCTCTGAAGAGGCCGTTCGTAAAGAACCGTCTGCAGTCTGCACTTGCCTGAGGAGAGATGTCGGGAACAGTGGGGAGGGAAGATGTGTTGGGAGAAAGAGGGAAGCATACCCGTATGTCTTTCTTAACTATTGTAATTCTAATTAGAATTGCTTCTCCAAGTCTGTTTTAGGATCCTAGAGTTTGTCTCCAGGAGATGGGGACACTTTTCCTCATTATGTCCATTCACCCTTCGTAATTCCTGCTGCCTTTTAATAATGTGTTTTTCATGTTTATGTAAAGGTAAACCAAATGATCTTTTTTTTTTTCTTTATTCCATCCATGAGAGCCTTTATATTTTGTTCACACACTGTTTTTTGTTGTTGTTTTTTTTTTTTTTATAGAAAATGAAAACTTGCCAAAAATGCAAGGCTACCTAAAATAGCTTTTGCTTATTCTCTAAACACTAATTTAAAAAAAAAGTTAAACTCCTTGACTTGTTTACAAGTCCACAATGTATAAGTTGCTGACTGCTTATGAGATAGATAGATAAAGGTTATTGATCCCTGAGGGGAAATTTGGGAATTGCTTTTAGGATTTTTTTGTTTGTTTGTTTTATTAGTATACTCATTATTTAGTGTACATATTGGGGTCAAGCATTTGGTACATAAATCTTACACTAGGAGGCAGGGGGGGGAGCACATTTTCACTGATTCACTGTCATCTGAGCACTCTAAATTACAAAACAGAATTTGGCTCTATGCTTATTATAATATGTGCAGTCATTGTGAAAGATGTTTTTATTGCAACACAGTATTGTATAAAGTCTGTAGTTTGGGTGATAAACGGATAGATGTTTTGTAAGCATATAGAACGAGAGCTGTTTGTCCAAAATCTGCTGTCAGTATGAAATTCCGTAGTGTATCTTGGATAAGCAAGTTTAATTGAAATTCCTTTCAACATTGAGAGGACACAAGAGAACAAAGATACTTTAATAACAAGTCGAGAACCATTCCCAACAGATGGCTTTATTTTTTTTTTTCCCCTCTCTATTTCTTATGTAAAATTTCAATCATGTCTGAATTGTTTGTTTTTAGTGTGTACACCACTACACTTCTAATGTATTAATGAAAAACAGTGTCCTCTGTCCCAAGCTTTAATGATTTCATACAAGTGTTAATCAGTTAGTGAATTAGTTTCCACTGTCATGATTATGTCTGGTGAATAGAGATTTACTTCATGTCTCTTTGTGCTCCGTTTCTGAAATGAGAGTTTCTCTCTCTGCTGACGCTTCACGTCATGTCCGTCACTGGCTGCTCTTCCACTTGTCAAACACAAGCTTAGCAGCGACTGCATCTTGTATCCCCATTCCTGCATTGCAAAAGAGAAACCATACTTAATCCACTTCACTTTACACCCAGCAGCTGATGATTTTCTCAACACTTGACTCATAGTTTTTGCCAGTCGTTTATAAGCATGTATGAGCAACAAGCAGAAACAGATCTTAGCGAATATACTTTAAGTATGTTTCATTTCTAAGACTGAATCATCACTAGCTGGAAACAGTCAAGCTTTAAATAGAGCCCCTTTTATTGTCTCAGGGGAAACAAAAGTAAATCTCAAGTCATCTAGCAAGAAAGCAAACATTAATGAGACTTAGCAGTTTATATTTTCTTATCAGCAGGAACTCTGTCTACTTATGAAAAACAGTGCGACTTCTTCCTTGAGCCTAATTTTGCCTGTCCTAAACGGAAAGTATTTACCCAGTGACTTAAACACTGTCGTCTTGTTGCGCAACGCAGGTCGAGTTCCATTTAAAACTTCTCCAAGTTCAGCAAAAACTTCTGCCTGGAGGAACACCAAAATTAGATTCAGATTAACCCTTGAAGTTAATACATTTATTTTTTTCCGCAGGCATGTCCCCAGAACAAACTGGCAAGAAGTGGAGTTTGTGCTTAAATGTTTAAAACTAAGTGCGTATTCAATCATGAGTACTGGTGAAAGTGATTACTACAGATATTATTGCTGTGATTCCAAACAGGACAATAAAGTTATGATTAAGAACACCTTGCATGTTTTCTGAATTTCATTTTAAATGAGTCGCTGTATATGAAGCTATAAATAATCAGTGACGAAGTGCAGGCTTACCCCAGACAGAATGATGTCTCCTGACTCCACTGCGGCTCCGTCTCTGCTGTCCACGTAAATTACAGCGTCTCTCATCAGCACGTCGTCGAGTTCTCTCCAGTCTGGCCGACAAGCCCCTACCGCTAAGGTTGCAGAGAAATGTTACACTATACCTGTATGAAATTGTTTTTAATTAATGTGCCATGCCGAAAGATGCAGATGCAGATGGTTCTAACCTGCAACATGAGCACCGGGTTTAACCCACTCCCCAAACAGCACTGGTTCACTAGAATTAGTGACGGTAACGATGATGTCCGCTCCATGCACTGCCTCTTTGGCAGAAGAAAATACTTTAACAGGACCGGGGACACCCGCAGCAAACCGCTCAGCTGTCTCCAACCTCCGGCTCCACACACGCACCTAATTATAATACAGTGAATTATAATACATACTACACGTAAAAATATTAAATAATTTATAACTAAATAACCTTATCATAGGTTATCATAATATAACAGATGAATCTGGTGCTGTTAAAAAGCAGCTGAAAAAGTTCCGAACAAGTATCGATCAGTAGTCCTCCATTAGAGTGACTGGGTAACGAGGGCATTAGTCAGAGAAGCAAGAGCACAAAGGTAACACTCAACATGATGCTACCGCCACTGTGCTTCACTGTGCTGATGAAGTTCTCAGGGTGATGAGTCAAACGTAGCACTTTGTCCCAAGACCAACAAAACATTCAGTTTTGGTCTCACCAGACCCAAATATCTACCTACACATGCCTTTTAGCACAATATTTTAAGGTGTCTAGAATAACAATGTGTATTGAATATGTCAGGAATAATAATAATAATAATAATAATAATGGTGTGATTTGGCTCAACCGCACCAAAGTCCTGTAGTATTTTATTCCTCTTGTACCACCGTAATTTGCCAACAATTACATTTTTACACAAATCCATTTACTAAAGCGCCATACAAAGTGCTTGCATCCATTTATAGTTACATTTAGGTTTATGGAATGTCCATGCAATAAGTCAATCAACCATGGGGTGGTGTAATGTGGCATGTGGTATATTGCCAAACATTCCTACTCTGAACACTGAGGTGCAGCTATGGCATATCGCAAAGTGAAACAGAACTGATGGATGTTTTCACCTTTGGATGGATGGAGTTACCTCTTTAAAGGAAAAAAGCTGTGTGAAGATTTCATAATGGCTGGAAGCCTGGTGTCCACAGCCGAGGATGCACAAGACGTCCGACTGAGCTGGCATCAGAAGCTAGTGGAAGAAAAACAGTGTTTAAGTGTCACGCCTGCATCATATTGTGACACTATATAACCTGATATCCAATAGCTTAATAAGGGACTTACTTTAGCAGAAATGGCTGACACAGCTGCTGTTCTTTTATGGGTGATATCTGTTCCATCCATAACCTGTCCAAGAGAAAAAAACAACTACAGTAACTACAGTATATATCAGTCATCCATGTGTATATTTTCGTATATAGTTATACTATGGTAATGTCTTACAGTGCCTTCAATAAGTATTCACCCCCTCTTAAACGTTTCCACTCTTTGTAGTGTTACAATCTAGACCTGAAATGGATATAACTGGGATTATATATGTTATAAATTCACACAAAATAGCCCATGATATTGAGGGATCGGTATAATCTGCAAAATTGTCTGCAACTATCTCCATAGTCACGTAATTTACTGAATAGACTTCACCTGTGAGCATTTATAGTGTCATGTGATATGAGTTTGTTAGAGGGGAAAATACCTAAAGAAACGGCATCGTGAAGACCACGGAGCTATCAAAACAAGCTCAGGACAAAGCATCAATCACTAGTCCTTCATCAGGAGGACATTCACCAAGTGAGTGACTGGTTAAAGAGGGCATTAGTCAGGGAAGCAAAAGCCCAAAGGTAACACTCAAACTGATGCTACCGCCACTGTGCTTCACTGTGCTGATGAGAATCAAACGTAGCACTTTGTCCCAAGAACAAAACGCTGTTCAGTTTTGGTCTCATCAGACCCAAAAACCTACCTACAGCATGCCTTTTAGCAGCAAACTCCAAGTGGGATTTCATAGGACACTTTTTCCATACAGAATAGCTTTGTGGTGTTTAAGACTACGGCTGTAGCGGAAGTGAATACTAAAGCAATATACTGTGTATATAGCATTGTGCCCTATATTATAGTATTATTTATATTAGTTATACTTTAGCTGTAATAAATCAGTTTACACTCAAGTATGTCAATTTTATCCCTCTATACACACACTATAGGAAATTCTGGGCAAGTTTGCTGTAAGGGTTGTTGATTTCCTGGACTAACCACTGTGACATTGCCATATTCAGGGTTAAAGAGTAACACAGTGGCTTGTGTGGATGGTAAATTTAAGCTTTCTTCACGTCTGTAGAAAGCCACCATCTTCATGCACAAAGTGTCCTCATGTGCAATGTATGCAGGCATCATCCCCAGAAACCTGTGTACAGAAATCAGTGAAATGATCAGTTAGATGTATGGTCTGATTCTGAGTGTGAAGGATCATGCTCATACCCGCTGTGATTTTGGATGGGGATCACAGATCTCACGGGCTGCACCACATCTGAACTGTCGCTCCGGGAAAACTTTCCCAAAACTTCTTCCAGGCGCGGGATCAAATCGTCGTAACTAAGGAGAGGTGCAACGACATCGTTGTTTAGAAACACGGGCTGTTCTGTCATTTTTTTTAACTCCAAACTCTTCAGCCAGGAGATGTCTCGTACAGCCTGTACTCGCTTCTGACTTCGACTTTGAACTAAACGGTGCATTCGTGTACACCATGACAGGCCCCGCCCACCTGACAGCCATGCTCTACGAACCCGGAAGTAAATCTGTTTTTACGTCAGCATTAGCTGAAATAAATCGAAAACGGGTTGTTTTTGGTGTCTTAATTGAAGACAAAACGCAGAATATGTTTTCAATAATCGATTGTTTCTGTGAAAACTTTTTATACTGGAATCAAAATACTTGAAAGATGACTTATTTACTCTGAATCAATCAATATTATGACAATAAAAATGCTAAAAAGCGTAATCTTTTGTCTTAGGCCTCTAGAATGCAATTTTTAAATAATGAATTATTTAATTATTTATTTAATTATTATTTAATTATTAATTATTATCTTAAAAAATGTTTGTGTGTGTGTGAGAGAGAGAGAGCCCTGTGATGGACTGGCTTCCCATCCAGTGCTCCCAGTTCAAGCTCCACCCTGCCCAGGATAAATCAGTTACTTAAGATGAATGAATGATGAGGACTTGTGTCTGGATTGTACTTCTTGTTAGCACATGATAATACAAATGTTATTGTTTATAAATCCTATTTTCTTATTGATTAAATAAATAAATAAATAAATCATGGCAGTCTGTTAGGTCTGTACCCTGTTGAATGGATTGTAAATATGTACGGTATACTCAATGGCCACTTCAGTAAGTACAATATGTCCATCTTGTATCAATATTTGCCTGAAGTTGAGAGATAGTGTGTGGTGTGTACAAGCGCATCAAGCACAGCAGTGATGTACACACAAAGAAATGTAGATGTCTAGTTTTATTGTCACTGCTGAGCTAAGAATAATCCCTCACTAAATAAACAACACTTGAGCAATTATCACATTTCTAATATTTATTTTTGCATACAAAAAACAGGAGTAAATGTAATGTCACATATAAGAGCAACACATCAGCTAGTGATGAAATGTAAATCAAAAAGCCCTGATCTCAATAACGTATTGCAGCCATTTATATGAAAATTAGAAATCATAATCATTATTACATTTGGGATACAACACTGTAACCCAATTGAAATTGGTTATCATATTACTTTCCCTATACCTGCTCATGACAAAGGAAAAACTCCTTAATCATGAGGACAGCACAAAGGTTACAGAAATTAAACACAAACATTAACTCGACTTTCAAGTTAAAAATTTTAAAAATTAATAATAATCACAACAGGCTCACACCAACAGTCTCTCAATCGCCATTTGCACAGACTGGATCTGAGGTTTCAGCTGCGATCCTTCCTTAATGGTGACCGATGTGGCAATAACTGGTCTTGACACACCACAAGCTCGTCCAAGGGCCTGCTTGGACCTCACGAAGACGTAAGGCACATTTTTGTCCTCACATAGTAAAGGAAGGTGTAGAATAATCTCCAGTGGTTCAGCATCAGCGGCCATAACGATGAACTCAGAAATTCCACGGTTCAGTGTTTTAGTGGCTGTGAACGATACCAAAAGAGCATTAAATACAGTACCAGGCATAAACAAGCCATTACATTTTACATACCATTTACATTTATAGCATTCAGCAGGGTGATTTAGAGATGCTCCAGGTTGTCTACATGGAAAACAAAGTCTTCTCTATTACGTCTGTTACAAAGTGCTGACACAGGAACTCCTCCTGTAAATGTTAAATGATGTTCTGTCTCCTTACAGAAGGCTTTGCCCTATTAACATTTATACAGTGTTCTTTGTGTTTATTATTAAACTTAGATCATGTTTGCAAACAAGTCCCTGTGTATGAGATGTTAGAATGAACACATTAATACACTATCTGGCCAAATGTATGTGGACACCTGACCATGACACCCATATGCGAGTCTTAACCAAACTGTTGTCACAAAGATGGAGGCACATAAGTGTATAGGATGTCTTCATATGCTGTAGCATTACAATTTCCCTTCAGTGGAATTAAGGGACCTGCTCCAGCATGACAATACCCCTGTGAACAAAGCGAGCTCCATGAAGACATGGTTTGCCAAGTTTGGAGTGGAAGAACTCGAGCATCCTTCACCTCAACCCCAACGAACACCACTGGAATAAATTGGATCACCAACTGAACCCCTGGCCTCCTCACCCAACATCAGTGCCCGACCTCACTAATGCTCTTGTAGCTGAGTGATCACAAATCCCCACAGCCACGCTCCAAAATCTAATGGAAAGCCTTCCTAGAAGAGTGGAGGTTATTATAACAGCAAAGGGGGACTAAATCTGGAATGAGACACTCAACAAGCACATATGAACTGTGATGATCAGGTATCCAAAAACATTTGGTTATACAGTATATAAACCTGTTATTTGCCTTGCAGCTTGCACTACTTTCAGACCTGCTGGCACAGAAAATGAATTAATGTGGATCCTAATTTTGAATGATCTGCCAAATGTCTGAGGAAAACATAATCTTGGCTTCTTTTTTTGCCTCAGTGCACTGCAGCTGGACCTAACGCCGAGTATACCAAGAACAGGAGTCAGATCAGATCCAAGTAAGAAGTCTCATAGATCCATGTGTAAACTTTACTGTACATTAATTGCTTGTGGGGGAACTCTTACCCTCGTTTGCTCCTTTGCGCAGCTGCTTGTAGTTGGATGCCTGCTGCACAAGATCCAGTATAGTTTTGCTCAGAGTAGCATCAGCCAAAGGGTAGGCCTTGGGATTGACTTCAGTTTCAGTCTGAAAGGAAGGCAAATAAAATGCTGAGGATTGCAGATCACAGACTTAAATGTGAAACTAAGCCTAGTTTTCGATTTCATGCATTACCTACACAAGTCTACACAAAGTACAGGGCCAATGATCATCATGTGAGTTCAGAATAATCCACAGGTTTAAGACTAACTATACTCTACTTAACATAGATCATCATCATCATCATCATCATAAGTATTTACACTAATGTGGAGTTAGATAAGCCGCTAGCTGTTTTAGTTACACATTTATTTACATGGATAGAGGATCGTGTCTAAAGCAGCAACTGGTTTTGATACTCACCATGATTTTAGAGATTTTATCAGGTCCTCTCGGCGAATGCTTCACAGAGGACAAACACCTACAGGCTTGAAACAAAAGCTTGAAATACAAATAAAATAAAAATAATAATAAAAACAAAAAATATATTGCAACACTACCCCTAACGCACAACGTTAAGAATACGTACTGTGTTACTGCTGGTTGCAACACGTGTGTTGTGAGAGGCACTGCGCATGCGCACGTTTCTTCTGGACCGGAAGCAGGAAGCGGGTTTCAATTTTTTTTTTTCCAATAGTAAAACCCAAGTCAGAACTGGAGAGAAGAATGTTATTGAGATTTTGAGTTTATTGGAAACTGTAGGAATTACCTATTTTTTAAAAAACATGTTTAATTATTTATTTATTTTTATTTATTTAGTCAGCTGTTGTTTTTTCAATTATTTGATATATGGAAATGTGTGCGGTGTGTATGAATATGTATATACCATTTCAGTCGTATGTTATTTGTATGTTATATTATGTTATTTGTTTATAATATATAATATGTATATATATGTATTTACCTTATATAAGTTCTGCTCATTTCTTATGTTCAAGTTTGGTATCTTGTTTTGGCTCGGTTGTTCTACATTGATACATTTTGGGGGGAAAAGCAAATCAAGTCATACAGTACATACATCCATCTTCTATACCGCTTTATCCTTTTCATGGTCACGGGGAACCTGGAGACTATCCCAGGGAGCATCGGGCACAAGGCGGGGTACACCCTGGACAGGGTGCCAATCCATCTCAGGGCACAATCACATACACATTCACACACCCATTCATACACTACGGACACTTTTGGACACGCCAATCAGCCTACCATGCATGTCTTTGGACTGGGGGAGGAAACCGGAGTATCCGGAGGAAACCCCCGCAGCACGGGGAGAACATGCAAACGTGCTAACCACTAAGCAGGAGTGAGGGGAGGGGAGGGGAGGGTACAGGGGAGAAAAACATAAGACAAAGTTAGTTCCAATACATTGCTTTATCTCTGATGACAAGATAAATAATGTCCCAGAAAATATATTAATTAATTAAACCAAACTAACTGGATTATCATTTAATATTATCACTAATCTTAACAAGAAGACGAGAGTTCTTCCAAGCGTTTTCCATTGTTGTATTATTTGGTGTGGATAAGGCTTTAGATTTAATTAAGACATTGTGTACAGTAATAAATTAAATTAGTCACTTCATAGTTTCCCTGTAAATACTTAAATAATTCTATCCGAATCTGAATATGCTTCACTATTCTCTAAAGAGGCTTTTGTTTGTTTGTTTGTTTATTTACTTGTACAAGAACAGCGTACAACAATTTTCAATAGCCATGTCAAATATAATGTCTATGACAAAATATTCAAATAATAAAAAGAAAAATAAATGAACAAACAGAATACCATCCGAGTTTTAAATGAAATTGGGACACCTAGGCCAAGCAGTCGGGGAACAAAATGTCTTGCTTTACAAAATGTCTCTATATTTGTTAATATAGACTCCTTTTCATATGTGCTTGAAGAACATTGCATTCCAGATTTATTTCCCCTTTGCTGTTATAATAACCTCCACTCTTTTGGGAAATCTTTCCACTAGATTTTGGAGCGTGGCTGTGGGGATTTGTGTTCATTCAGCCACATGAACATTAGTGAGGTCAGACACTGATGTTAGGTGAAGAGGTCTGGGGTTCAGTCAGCGTTCCAGTTCATCCCAAAGGTGTTCAGTGGGGTTGAGGTCAGTGCAGGACACTTGAGCTCTTCCACACCAACCTTGGCAAACCAATGTTGCATCTCAGTTCGCATACTTATACTATGTACTAAAGGTATGTACTCTTTTTGTGAAGAAAAAGAGTATGCAAGTACTAGGACATACTAACACATCACGTAACAGAAGAGAACGTTGCCTAGTTACGCACACTGTCACCGTAAACAAGCTCCTTGTTGCATTTCAACTTCCTATATACATTATATAATTCGATTCACCATTTCCTTGACTTATTTATCCACCTTTCATTTACACCTCTCTAAAATGTCTCAAAAAGCAAACTGTCACAAAACTCCTGCTCCCTCATGCAAGGAGTTGTGGGAAATACATATTAGCTGAAAAAGTGTCCATGGATCCACACTTCTACCGGGAACAGTAGACCATCCGGGTACATTTGGGAAACTCATTTCGACATACTACCATCTGGGACGCACTAATTCTAATCTCCAGATACTATTTAGGACGGAGAGTAGGCGAATTGGGACGCAACATGTGTTTATAAACGGCGCTTTGTGCACAGGGACATTGTAATGCTGGGACAGGTTTGGGCCTCTTAGCTCCAGTATCTTTGTGCTTTCAGCTTTGTGGCAGCAGTTTGGGGAAGAACCACATATGGGTGTGATGATCAGGTGTCCACATACTTTTGGCCATAGTATAGTGTATGTGAGCTTGGCTGTGCTCCGGTCCAGCAGGTGTCAGTGTTGAGCTCGAGCGTGTCTTTAGGTAGAAGAGGAGTGAAACGTGGGTGCTTGTGGGTAGGACGTCCAGGTCAGCCATATTGTCTTCTTCAACCGCTTGAAGGAGAGAGAGAAAGACAGAGGGAGAATGAAGGGGATCCGGGGAATAAGCCAGCTGTCGGTGAGCATTTTAAAAATTATTATTATTGCAGCTTGTGAATGCGTTGTAAAGAGGTGCAGGTTGAGTTTGTAGTAATGTGACTAACCCCCGGTTCCTCTCCTGTGACAGGCTTCTTGTACACCGCATACTAACCTCCATACTATACTATACTATACTAGCTAGTATGACAGTATAGTGCGCTGTCAATGGCGCTGTAACGTTCCCACATACTGTTTAGTGTGTTAGTATGCGGCTTTAGCCCTAGCCATTAGTGTTAGCCGGTGACAGGTTATCTTGGCCTTGCTAACGTGACCTACACTTCAGTTGAACAATTTGGAGACATTATCTAGTGCAGGAAGTCTCTCAGTTGTGTTTCTGAACACTTTATTGCCCTCACAACAACTTTGTCAATAATAAAGCCAGTTATGTCGTTTACCTTGAATGCTAACTGGAGCTAAACAGCTATGATAGCAGGTTCAAACTGTTTTTTTTGTTTTTGTTTGTTTTGTTTTTTTTTCGTTTTTTTTCTCTATTGCGTATTAGATTTAAAAGTTTTGTCTAAAGTGTAAATTAACGCCATTTTGTTTTTAGGAAAATGACTAGTTGAAACTATAAATGCTCTCTTATAAATGCTCTCATCAAGCCATTGCTGGATTCTCAAATGATTTTGAAGTGCCCCTGAAAACAAAATTTTGTCTTTCAAGGCTTTTTGTACTTGTCCTTTAGTGTTGTGGACACCAATAAAAATAATACACTTAGAAACCAAAATGTAGTTTTGGAGAAATTCATCAAGTTTTTGATCATTTAACCTAGTACTAATCTTTTGTTTTGTCCAATCAAATATGCTCTAGAATGTCTGTCCTGCCCCTGGGGGTGGAGCTTGCTGTACAGTAACAGCTTTTAGTAATAAATATGGTTCATTAGTATTTTTTCTTTTTCTTTTCTTTCCCAACTTCCTTGACTGAGGGGGGGAAAAAACAGTTTGAAGTTTATTTCTCAAGTATTACTAACTTGGGGCTGTTCAGTGTCAGAATGTCTTATTACCTCAGAATCATCAAGAAGCCAATGCGGTCTTAATACGCTGTTTGGGTCTTCTCCATCAGTAGGAGGAAATAATGTAAATCAATTAGCATAACATTTTAAATGAATTATAAGCTTACCAGTCAGACCCGTCCTGGTGTTCGACCTCGGTTCAAACGTGTACGACGTAACTCCAAAAACCCACAGCGCCTCGTCCTCTAGGATATCGTCACTGTGAAAGCTGGCAGTTGCGGGTCTCCGTATATACAGTTGCAATCAAAATGACTCGACCCCCCCATTGCAAATCAGGTTCATTGTCAAAATGTACAGACTTTCAGCTGTTTAAAATGAACAAATCAAACAAAAGCGATTGAAATAGATTAACACAATGAATGCTTCAAGTGATTTCCCCAAATTCAACTGAAAATGCAACTTGTAATGATTTCTCCAGTCTCAAAATTATTCAACCCCTTGAATAGAATCCCTCAAATATGCAAAACAGGTGTTGATGTTCTAGAGTGTATTTGATTGGACAAAACACAAGACTAGTAGCAGGTTGGATAATTTTGATAGCAGCTGTAGCTAGTTCCCTAAGCTACTATCACGTTAGTTTATGATTCAGCAGGGGTGTGGTCAGTCAGTCTGGACAGGATTTCGCAGAGTTTTATTGTGATGGCTGTGGCAAAGAAATGCTTGATTTTGCTGCAGCTTTTTTCAAAATGTTTGTCAATTGCGAGTGCACTGAATTGTTTTGCACGCAGTGCTGTTTGTTATTAAATGAGACTTTTAACTGTACTCTTGTTCGACACACTTGAATCGAAGAGGGCTCTCACAGAATGCGTGTCGTGATGATGTCACGTGACTCGTCTTGGCCCAAATGTGCGGGAAACTCAGCAGTAATTTTCAAAAATTGCGAGCTCCTCCGTACATGACGGACGGCGTTTGCTTGATTTTGTGTTCATTTCTGCGGTCGCAAAATCCCGGAGGGACTGCTCAGTCAAGCACTTCGATACGCCGTCAGTCGGACTTCCTGTTTCAGAAGACAGTACGTCAACATATAGAATCAAACGAAGCCGTTTTGTTGGGACTTTAATTACTTGGATACTGTAACAACAAACTGGCCAAATTGTTCCGTCTCTAGAATCTCTTCATGAGTTAAAGTGGGTGTTTTAAAGGTTTGAGCCATTGGCATCATGTTTCCAGTTCCCATACCACCCCGTGAGTCTGGATACAAGATCCTTTTAGAGTTATAGTCCTGAAGATAAGATGTTGCTCTGTTTGCTTTTGGATATGAGTTGCTCTCGTGCCAATCCTGCCATCTTGTAAGGATATTTTTATCTCCCATTCATATATTGTTATTCCATAACCTCGTTCCTTTATCTTTGTTCTTATTGGTAAGGAGGTTTTTTTTTAACGTGTTATAAATCTAACGTTTTTCTTCGTTGATTTTATTTTCTTGTGCTTATGTTAAAATATATTTTTCATGTGTAGATGCACATGTTGTCATTTTACCAGGTATGAGCTGTATAACGTCACTTCTTCCTTTCTGCTTTGCAGAGGAGGCTGTATGCAGCGCAGGCTGCCTGTAAGGTTGAGGTTTCCGAGGCGTTCAAGCTCGTGCCACAGGAGGTGCAGGTCAGTAAATGTTCACACACTGTCTGTACAGAGAAAAGTTCATATGGCCACCTGAGGCCATGTACACTTGTCAAGTGTCTACGTGGTCTCCTTCACACTAACGAGGGTGTGCTTGCACAGACTGATGACAAATTACAGGCAAAACCTGATTCAATGAGTTGAGAAACATAACAAGTGCAGCTGCATCCAGAATGAAAGCTTGACCAGGCCCAGGTGACTTCTATTTTAGCTGAAGATGGCAAGAAGAAAAGATCCGAGTCACTTGAGCGTGAAATGAGCGTGAAATTTATTCACATTCAATGACCATGATGCTTGTGTGTTAATGCGCTGTGTGAAAACAAGCATAAGGGCAACTGTTCATGTGACCGACTGTTAGTACAGACTTTTATACGGTGCTTAAACCACTCTTTACAAAGCTGAAAGCACGTTTGAGAGCTAAATGTTGCCAAAGCGATCAGCACTGGCCTACACATTTGTGGAAAAAGTGATCTGTTCAGATCAGTCACCCTTCACCGTATTCTCAACGAGTAGGCGAATACGTGTGCAGCGTACACCAAGAGAATAGTACCAGCCTGAATGCTTGACCCCTAGAGCGAGGGGGTCTGGTGTCTTGCGGACATGCTTTTGGGTCCACTTACTTCCTTTGAGGGAAGGGTCACTGCAAATCAATACAGTTATTCCGACTCCTGTGATGAACGATTTCTATTGATGGGAATGCTCTCTTCCACGGTGACCATGTCCTCATCCATACAGCACTACAAGAGCCCACTGAATAGTTGGATGAGAACGAAAATGATGTCACTTATATGGTATGGCCTTCACAGCCACCAGATCTCAACCCAACTGAGGGTCTGAGGTCTTAGACAACTGCGCTATACCACCATCATCATCAAAACTGCAGCTTGTGGGAATCTATTTTGGCCGATCTTTTTGGTTTTCCTTCTTCCGGAATATTTCCAGTGACTTGTAGAATCTGTACCAAGGTGCAATTAAATCATCTTATGGCTTGTGGTATCCCAGCCACTTTATTAAGACACCTTTTTATATCGTATTTTCCTTTAATTTGTCACCAAGCTGCATATTTGCTAGTTAGGCAAGAAGGGTCGCTTTTCATTATACTGCTTTGAACGGCCATATGTGAGGACTGTAAGTTATTTTAAGGATTCGGCAAAATAATCTCATCTATAGATCGACAAAATTAACACTTTAGGGTTTTTTGTTTGTTTGTTTGTATTTAAAGCTAGTAATAAAATTAATAATTATTATGGTAGCATGCAGGTTTGGATAGGCCAAGTTTTCATGACTCTCAATTGCTCAGTATTTCAATATTAATTGCTGTGAGAATGAAAAACTTTATTGTGCATATCAGTGTGAGTACCAGATAACCGAGCAAAACCCCTCGACAAACCTTGGCTTTTGTGTTTATATTTTTTTGTTTGTTTTTTAAAAGCCAATCTGTGTTCTCATGTTTTGTTGTCTAATCTGTTTATTTTAAATGCCTAACCCCTTTAGCCAAAAAAAATAAGAAAAAAGTTTGTATTCCATCAGTCTTGAATCTGTTTTTGATTGGCTCCTGCCAGTCACTGTGTAGTCAGACTTCTTTCATGCCTAAAGTTTGGGCATGATACCGTTTGACACCTCGGCTCTGGTGTCGAAAATACGAGTGTGAATTTCCCACCGATTCTGACACTTTTCCCCTGTCACATCACTGATTTATGAATTACTATTACAGGTTTATGGTGACTCTTAGCAGCTCTGGAATATCATATTATAAAGTAAATTTTGCTCCCCTGACTCAATCGTTTTTATTAAAACTCCTGTAGCTTTCAAATAAGTCAGTGGACTGGCAGTTGCAAGGTTGGAAACATTGCATCCAATCTAACAGCACTGGTTATAAACTGATCACTGGATGTGTGCACCATTTTCACGTGTGTATACGTGTGTCACGTGTGTATGAGTTTTAAATTACCATGTAGCTTTTTGTCTTAGCTTCAATGAAAAAAAAAAAAAAATCATGTAAATATTTTTTAATATAATGGTGTAAAAAAAAAAAAAAAAAGTGTCTCTGTCTGAATTTCTCTCTCCAAATGCCAGATTAGAGACTAATTAGTTTGTTTCTTTTATAAACATAAATACTTACGTACCAAGCCATTCATACCAGCTCACACTAACTGATTTATTTCCGCCTATGTAGGTGTCCAAGTTGCCCAGCGGCCTTGTGATTGCCTCCCTGGAGAACTATTCCCCAGCCTCTCGTATCGGTGTTCTTGTGAAGGCTGGCAGTCGCTATGAACCCCACGACAGCCTGGGCGTCACACACGTGCTCCGACTGGCGAGTGGCCTGGTAGGTTGTGATTATGGTTAATAAATAATAATGAAATGCATTTTGTGTACTTGATTACTCTATATGTTTAGTGTATTTACATGTACTTGTTCAGACTACCAAAGGAGCCTCTGCGTTCAGGATTTGCCGTGGCATTGAGGCTGTTGGAGGAAGTCTGGGGTAAGTGTCCTGGTTCTCCTTGTTGTGTGTTATTAATGTTTTATCTACTTTTTAACGCGTCACATATATTTATACAGCGTGTCTACATCCCGGGAAACCATGGTCTACACCGTGGACTGTTTGAGAGATGACATGTAAGCACATGTTGATGCGTTTTGATTTAAGGGTTTAATTTTTGTGTTGAGGTGTATATCTTATAGTGTGTGTGGCTCTGAATGTAGTGACACAGTCATGGAGTATCTGATCAATGTGACCACTGCACCAGAGTTTCGGCCATGGGAGCTGTCTGACCTCACTGCCAGGGTGAAATTGGACAACGCCATCGCCAGCCAGAACCCACAGATTGGTATGTTCCCGTTAAGATGCAGTGCCCTCCACTAATATTGGCCCCCTTGGTAAATAATGAGCAAAGACTGCTGTGAAAAATTGTTAAAAAAATTCACAAAAAAACTCCGCTGTCATGGATATCAAACAGTTGCAAACACAACACAGGTTTATAATTTAAAAAATCTTTGTTAAATATAGGTGTGCAACAATTATTGGCAGCCCTATGAATTCATATGAGAAATATATTTGAGGTTCATACTTTCTTTTCTATCCATAGTAAGGATGCTCAAGATTATGTTGATTTTCTTATCTCCTAGACAGTAAAGTGACATGGCTGACACGCAAAGTATAAGAAATAGGCTTACCTCTGCTCCATGTTAGTAAAGTAACTGAAAATATATATGAAATTACTGATCCCATGGAATTTTCTTTGTTAATAATGCACCTGATTTGTGTATTCGTAGTTTCTCTTAATTGCCCTGTATGCGTTAGATGTTGCTATATTATGGCATGTAGAAGTCAGCTGTATACTTGATCAGTGGTTGAGTTCTGGTTCGGTAGTTAAGGCTTTTTGCTAGCTGTTGGTTCCTTGAGAGCCAACAGGGAATCCTATCGCAATTGTAAGTCGCTTCGGGTAATGTTGACGTTGCTCTGTTCTTCCAAGGTCTCCTCGAGAATCTGCATGCTGCTGCTTTCAAGAACGCCCTTTCCAACTCTCTGTACTGCCCAGAGTACATGGCGGGCAAAATCACCACAGATCAGGTGAGACCTAAACTCGTAATAATTGTTGTAGATGTACTGTAATGTTTATGGAACTGTCTATTTTACTCTAACTTTTTCCCTCCACAGCTGCACGCCTTCGTTCAAAACAATTTTACAAGCGCACGAATGGCGCTCGTTGGACTCGGTATGTTGATCTGTTATGTATTTTCTTTACTGATTTCATTTACTCCAATACATGTAGCTAGTCTAAAAGTGTGGTTTTATTTTTAATCGGGAAGATCGTCTCCCAAGAGCGGAATCGAACTCCCGTTGATCGTGCGTCTTAAAGCACTGCTGTCTGTTTTATAGGTGTGGACCACGCTGTTCTCAAACAAGTAGGAGAGCAGTTCCTTAACATCCGTAGCGGAGCAGGCACTGTCGGGTCAAAAGCCCTATACCGTGGAGGTAGGGCTTCAAATATAAACCCCTCCTTTCTGAACTAATACATGCTTCAGCAAATTGTGAACAGAAATGTCTGATTTTTTTATTTTATTTATTTATTTATTTTTAAAGCTGAATTGATCAATAACTGAGGTTCCTTTATTTTGTTACAGTATTAGAAACCTTTTTATTAACGCTTTTATATTTATTATTGAGTTCTTATAGCTATTATCATCTGACTGGTCACTTGAACTGAATGGGGTTTAATCGAAACCTTAATAACTGAGAACATGTTGGCCTCAAAATAATGTCAACTTGGTCCTAATGTGTTTTCTCTGTGGAAAGGTCACAGATAGAGAGCTCTATGTATCCAGTAAGTTTATAGTAAACATTTAAATAGCAAGCCTAATATTTGAATAATTGGATTATGTTTATGAAATAAATCTGTGCTGAATTGATTTTACCGTTACAGGGGTCCTATGTGCAAAACGTTTGAGGACCCACTGTTCTAGAGATCTTAATGTTTACTCTCTAGTTACAGCACTTAAGCAGTATAAAGTGGACTCGGTGAAGTAATAAGCCGCGTTGTTTGTGCAGGTGAGCTGCGGGCTCAGACAGGAGGCAGTCTGGTGCATTCGGCCGTGGTGAGCGAGAGTGCTGTGGCCAGCTCTGCCGAGGCCGTAGCTTTCAGTGTGCTGCAGCACGTCCTGGGAGCTGGACCGCACGTCAAGAGAGGCGCCAACACCACCAGCAAACTGAGCCAGGCCATCTCCAAGGCTACGGCTCAGCCCTTCGACGTAAGTGCATTCACTCACCAGAATGAACAACCTTCACGAGTTCGGATTCCCAGTGTAGCTTGAGCAATAATGAGACATTTGAGCGAGCGTGTTTGTGGAACAGGTGATCCACAGTTATTTGTTGGAAAAAGTTAAGGATAGTTAATTGACTGATAAACCGAGGGTTAAAATCCATTCAGCTGGCTGTCATTGGTTCTCGGTTTGCCAGAAATATGTTCTCAACAATGTGAAGGTTGTATAAAGTGACATTAATCTTTAACAATATCAAACTGGATAGCAGGCACAACAACTGGAGGACAACATCCACCATCTTGTTTGTTTCGAGTTCAATAGGTGATATGACAGGGCCACATGACTGAAAATACATCATCGTTTTTGAATATCTCCGTTTTCTCAGTCCACACTACAACGCCAAAACAGTGTTTTCAAATGTATCCACTTGTGAGAGCTCAGTTTTCACTGGACCAACACTGCGTTTTCATATTTATCATATATATTCATATTTATCCGGATTAATGGAGCGCGCACGGTGGCTTAGTGGTTAGCACGTTACCTCCAGGGTCGGGGGTTCGATTCCCACCGTGGCCCTGTGTGTGCGGAGTTTGCATTTTCTCCCCGTGCTGCGGGGGTTTCCTCCGGGTACTCCGGTTTCCTCCCCCAGTCCAAAGACATGCATGGTAGGCTGATTGGCGTGTCTAAAGTGTCCGTAGTGTATGAATGGGTGTGTGAGTGTGTATGTGATTGTGCCCTGCGATGGATTGGCACCCTGTCCAGGGTGTACCCCACCTTGTGCTCCATGCTCCCTGGAATAGGCTCCAGGTTCCCCGTGACCCTGAAAAGGATAAGCGGTATAGAAGGTGGATGGATGGATGGATCCGGATTAATGTGGACGTAGCCGAAAAGGCACTGTTTTTGTTTTTTTGGTTTTTTTGGCCTCTCTGGTCAGCTTGTTTATAAATACTTGTTTGTCCATAATTGTTTTTTCATGGTTATAATTATACAGTGTCCTGACTGTTGTCCTCAAAAAAAAAGTTAATTTTTGTTGATTTAATTAGCTCTCGCTGTATAGAAGTTTGTTCAGTTTATGTTTTCAAACATGCATTTTGTCTTTTTCTTCTTCTTTCTTTCTTTTTTTCCTCACATGTAATATGTATAAATTAATATACCTATCATTTTAGTGATACTGGAGTTTTGTTTTTTTTTCCCCCCTCACAATTTCGATTAACCTCACAGATGGCAGTTTTGACACCTTATCACCTTATTTTGTTCCTGAACAGGCCTCTGCCTTCAATGCCAGTTACTCTGATTCTGGGCTTTTCGGCGTGTACACTATCTCCCAGGCTGATTCAGCTAGAGACGTGAGTCAGATTTACATTCCTGTTACCCAATGTCAGCTGCCTAATTATAAAAAATACCTTCTGATGGAGCCTGACAAATGCTTGTTAGAACGACGTCTTGGACACACAGCCAGTTGTCTCTTACCTTTTCTTCTGTGTTTGTTTTGTCAGGTGATCAAGGCCGCAGTTGGCCAAGTCCATGCTGTTGCACAAGGAAACCTGGCTGCAGAGGATCTAAGCAGAGCCAAGTGAGTGTCTATCTAAGAAATATCTGCTTAGATGCTTCTCTCAATGGCCTGTGAATTATGATTTCAAATCCTCGAATTGTGTATCTAGGACTCAGCTGAAGGCGGAGTACCTCATGTCCATCGAGACCTCAGAAGGCCTGTTTGAAGCTATTGGGACTCAGGCGTTGACCGAGGGCACTTACCATACTTCAGAGGCAATAACCCAAAAAATCGATGCTGTGTCTTCAAGTGATGTTGTCAATGTAAGCCACGGATCAGAACAGAATTTGAAGTTATTGTAATGCAACAGTCATTTTATTTCAGTTGCTTGTTTTCGTTTTTCTTTTACTTATAACCTTCCATATTGCTTCTGTATTTGTCTCCAGGCGGCGAAAAAGTTCATGTCAGGGAAGAAGTCAATGGCTTCCAGTGGACATCTGGTTAACACACCATTTGTGGATGAAATCTGAATGTCCTTCAGTGTTCCACTAATTATTTTGTCACCTCTGCGTAGCTCCTTTTATTAAAAAAAATACCACAAATAAAACCACAGTTCCAGCAAACATACTGTCAACGTGATGATGCTGTTATCTCCATCTTGTGAGGAAACAAAGAAAAGACGAGACTTCATGCTTGTCCATTTGAAATGTATAGCACATGTAAACTAATGAGTAAAGTGTATTAGGAAAAAAAAAGTGAAGTGTGTCGTGTAATGTTTATCAGCAAATTTATGTAGTCGTGCGACATTGTGGAGCAGGGGGTAGTGTTGCCTTCTCCCATCTCCAGGTTTGATCCTGAGCCGGGTTTCTTGTGTTCTCCACATGTCTGTTTTCTCTTTCTCCCAAAAACTTGCATGTAGGTGGATTGGCTCGGTTAAATTGCCTGTAGATGTGAATGTGTCTGCATGGTGCCATGCGAGCATACCTGTGTTTCCAAGGCTCTGGATCCACCTCTGCCCTGACCAGGATAAAAGCAGTTTCTGAAAATGAATGAATTGATTCAATAATTTGAGGCAATGCTTTAGGGCTTAGTTTCAGTTCAAAAGAGTGCATGATAGCGCTGCATCCTTCCACTAAACTCTGTCCACCCTACGGAGCTGTCATGTTAAAACTGATAATGTGTTGGTAATGAATTGTGGGTGCTGTGTGGTCCTGCCCTACTGGGAAACAAAAAACTAAAGAAACCGTCACAGAAATTCTAGTAGTGTCCACTACAAATACCATTACAAACCATTAGCTAACCAAAACATTATCATTTCCATTATTGGTCCTTAATGGTATCCTATAGATAATAACATGTCATCAATAGAAGGCAACAAATTACCAGTAGAGACCCACAGGGACCATTACAGTTTCCACTAACAGCAATACAAATCCCATTATAAATATTAAAATAGTTACAAATCCTATGAGGGGTTCATATCCTATTGTATGTAAATAACGATTCCCGTCGCTACCCTGTGTGTGCGGAGTTTACATGTTCTCCCCGAGCTGTGCGGGTTTCCTTCAGGTTCTCCGGTTTCCTCCCTCAGTCCAAAGACATGATGCATGGTAGGTTAATAGTCATGTCCAGAGCATCTGAACTGTGTGAATGCATATGTAAGTGTACCCCGCCTTGTACCCCATGCTCCCTGGGATAGTCTCCAGGTTCCCCGTGACCCTGTAGGATAAGTGCTATAGAAAATGGATTGCTGTGTGGATTGTATGTAAATACAATGTTGTGCATTCTGACAGAACAAAATTGCTCTTTATTATGAGTTAAATAGCGCTTAAAGTTTTTATGTATGTTAATAATTATGTCAAGGTTATTTAATATTTTAGCACATACCGTAGTTTGATGAACTTTCTACACAAACGGACTAAAGGAAGCACTTTATTTAGACTTTTTTGTTGTTGTTGTCCCCAGTTATATGTAACAGACGTCAACAGTGACGTTGATGTGTCCAGACCCCCGCCCCCCCTTCCCTTCATCCCTTCATCCCTTCACTGAAATCCCGTTGTTTCTTTTGCCAGGGAACACAATCTCGCGAGAAGTGGCTATCCCGAGGTGCACGCGATGGTTGTGAGACCCGCGCGGGTCTGTGGAAATGCTTCAGTTTGCACAACAAAGGAAGAGCAGAAAATCCGCTGAAATAGTAGGAATATTCAAGGCGCTGGTTAAGCACTCGGTTTGGCTAGATAAGGATATGTTTTTTTGTGGCGTTAGTCAACCGTATTCGGTTATCAGATTCACATTCACATTCATGATGATATATTATGAAAGGCACGAGCGCTGAGCGGTCCTCTAGAAAGGGTGCGCGCGCGTTCACCTGCTGATGGGCTTCATAACGCCTCCATAACGCCGTGAGTTCACTGCTGAGGTTTCTTTATTAGCTGAATGTGTCTGATGGCTGCCGGTTTATGGGGTGGTGAGGTTAAAAACAACTCATGAGAAAGTTGCATTACAGCATTTCACGTGAGAATATAAATACCCGACGGACTCTGAGCCACACCGTTGCTTTGTAGAAATTATGGGAAATGGATAAACTCACCATTATTTCAGGATGTCTGTTTCTTGCTGCCGATATTTTTGCAATTGCCAGCGTCGTGAACCCAGACTGGATCAACACTGGAGAAGAAGAAGGTAAGAACTCTGGTCAATGACTACAACACCGTTAACTAGAGCTTTCTTTACCTTTACCAGGTTGTATACTGTAGTATTCCATCCATCTCTTCAGTTAAAACTTTTTGCTCCTACATCCTTGTACATCCATCTATCCATTTTGTGTACCTCCTGTATATTCTACACGGGGTTGCAGGGAAGCCTGGAGCCTATCCCAGGGAGCTCAGGGTACAAGATGGGGTACACCCTGGATGGGGTGCCAACCCATCACAGGGCATAATCGCACACACATTCTCACACTACGGACACTCTGGAAACGCCAATCAGCCTACAGTGCATGTCTTTGGACTGGAGGAGGAAACCGGAGTACTCGGAGGAACCCCCCTGAAGCACGGGGAGAACATGCAAGTCCGCAGTGGCGGGATTCGAACCCTCAACCCCGGAGGCAAATGTGCTGGCCGCTAAGTCACCGTGCACCCCCTTCAACATCCTGTTATAATCATTACAAATGGATTCAAAAGTGTATATGTTTATGAACATAACACTATTAACTCCTATTATTGAGCTGTTATTACCTTTATCCTTACCTTTACCAGTGTACTATAGTATTCCATCCATCTCTCCAGCTCAAACTTTTTATCCGTGCATCCTGTTACATCTCGTACAGTCATTACAAATTGTCCAAAATTCAGAAGTGTAGCTGTTTATGACCACATCATCGCTAGGAGAAATAAGTGGCACCACCTAAATTACTTCTAGGATGTGATCTGATTTGTTTCCTGGTGTAAAATTGAGTGGTCGCATACAGGTCCGTAATAACGTTATAGTTACTGATTCGATCAAAATACCTACAGCAAACCCCACAATACTGACTGAAACAGAGGTGACACTATACACTGTTGTCTGGAAGAGCTTTTCAGTTAGCTTTTTAAAATAGATATTTACCCCGACTCAAACTGCTCAAATGCTATACCCTACAGAAACGCACACACACGCTCAGAAATAAAGGTAACTAACGGTACTTTTCCATGTTGCCGGGGTGATACCATCAAGGTGACGTCGTTTGTACCTTTCCAACTAATCTACGGTACATAATGATTCTTTAAGGAGCATTGAAGTACCTGTAAAAGATAATTAAAGGTACACCGATGTACTCTTGATGGTACCGCTCCAGTGACAAGGAAGAATAGCGTTTGGTACCTTTACGTCTTATACAAAGCAGCTTTTTTTTTTTTTATTCAATTAAACACATTTCCCAGTGTGAATGTGTGGAAAATTAGACCGTGTAAAAAAAAAACAAACAAACTGTAATCTCAGTGTAATACTAGCATACTATACGAAATATAATATCCATCCATCCATTTTCCGTAACGCTTATCCTACATAGGGTCGTGGGGAGCGTCGAGCGTATCTCACAGAACTCGGGGCACGAGGTGAGGGACACTGGGGACAGGGTGCCAACCCATCGCAGGGCACAATCACACACACTACGGACAATTTGGAAATGCCAATCAGCCTACAATGCATGTCTTTGGACTGGAATACTCAGAGGAAACCCACAAAGCACAGGGAAAACCGCATACACTTGGCGGAGGCTGGTTTCGAGCCCGTAGCCACGGGGGTGTGAGGCAAACATGCTAACCACTCAGCCACCATGCTCCCTGATGTATACTATAAATATTATAAATATAGGACAGGATGGTGGTGCAGTGGGTAGCGCATGTATATGCATGTTTCCTCCAGGTCCTCCAGTTTCCTCCCATCTCTTAAAAAACCCCAAAACACACGACAGTAGGTGGATTGTCTATACTAAAAGTGTGATTTTTGTGGGTGTGATGCCCTGTGAAGGACTGGTGTATTACTGCCTCACACCCAGTGTTCTCAGGATTGCCTCTAGATCCTCCGTGACCCAGACCAGGATAAAGCAGTTATTGAAGATGAATGAATAAGACTAATAGACATCTCAGTCATCTCAGAGATTTGATTTGAAGACCGATTTGGTGTGGCAGGATATTAAAGGGTTGGCAGCTGCGACCCCAATGCCACCATGTGGTCAAGCCCAGACAACCAATTTAAAAATTTCTCCAAGGACAGCAGAAACTAAATCATAATGTAATACATAACAAAGTTCAGGCTGAAGTTAAAGTCAAAGTTTGGGATAGATTCAAATATATTCACCAATGTCGTGGACCCAATTTTAAATCTGTTTCCTGGGTTGTAAAAAAGCAGGAGCATTTACTCAAAATGGTGATATTCATGAAAATCCAGTTTGTTCAGAGAGGGAAAAAAAAAAAGCAAAACAGTGGGAGACCACCGTTAACCAGTCGACTGACCTCACAGGATGTGATGGACGTCATCATCACGCATGTTCACTTGTCAAGAATACTGTGAAGGATGACTCATCTGACCAGATCTCTTTTTCCACAATTCTGCACCACTAAACTCTCAAATGTGCATTTGTTTTTGTAATAAGGGTTTTATGCACTGTAGGGAGGGAACCGAATACAGACACATTAGTGGGGTCGAACAGATAATGTGTTCTAAACGGATACATATATGAATAGGGTGCGATCTTTTTTTTCTTTCTTTTCTCTTTTTTTTTTTAAAGCTTGCCAGAAATATGGTTTAAACGAGAGGTTTGCATCGAGACTGGGATCTCGTGGGGTACGACAGAAGAGTCACGTGAGCGAGAGGCTTTTATTACTGTCATGCAGGTGCGAACGAGCAGTTACATTATGAAACTCTCAGGACAAAGAAAGGCCTTGGGTTAACACGAACTTGTGGCTCTGCACTGTGGTGTAGCCAGGAAAGAAATTCAGCGTGGTGAGGAAATGTACTGAATAAAATCGCACCGTGATCGGTACACTTATATTGATCAGTCTGATGCGATCACGGGTTTTGAGTGGATACCAGACAGTACTGGCACGACTTTGATATTTAATCATTTAAGGTACAATCAACCTTCGACTGATCCTGCCATATTAATAACGTTGCCTTAAATGACCTTTTGACAGTTCCATTGAAAATGATTCAAATATCATGCTGGGAATAGTGAAAATGACATTTTATCTTATTAAACCAGATCTGCTCTTTTTTTTCCTCATCCTGCAGTAAACTCCCAGTACTTCCTGTTCAGCAGCTGTCACCTCCATGTGCCTGAGCTCAGAGTGGAGCTGACTAGCTTTCAGACAGAAAATGGAAAAACGCATGATAATCCTGTTTCTGTCCGTAACAGCTGGGCGGCAATACAACGTGATTAAGCAAACTAATTGAATGTAATCATAATGATGATCTTTTATGAACATCGTTATAGCTCAATGACTGCTCAAAAAAATCTTATGACATTGAATAACATTTGCGGTCAATAACTGCACTATAATGATGCTCATTAAAGGTATAAATTTGGGCTGCAACTAACGATTATTTTCATAATCGATTAATCGGGCGTGTTTTTTTTTTTGATTAATCGATTAGCCGGACGATATAAAACTTATAAAAATATAAAACTTTACATGAACACAATTGTTTGTCAAATTTATATATATATATATATATATATATATATATATATATATATATATATATATATATATGTGTGTGTGTATATTCAGAGTGTTCAGAGTGATATCATCCGATACGATGACCGATACCGATAGTTCTGCCTTTTATACCTTCTTTTAAATGAATAATAATTAATTCCACAATTCTGAAAGAAATGTAAATAAAAACTTTATTCTCTCCATTTCAACAACTTGTTTCACAGTAACTGGTCTCATAAACAGAAAACACATTACTCTAATTAACATTAACACATGAACACAATTCTGAAGATTAACTTATTGAATGTTATTAATTCATATCAACAGAATTAATTGACTGAATTGTAAAAAAAAAACCTCCTGTTAGGCTTCACATTCACTCACGACAAACAAAAAACATTTCTACTTCATTGAACATCAAACTGGTAATATATAGGCCTAATATAAACCTTTTTTTGATGATATTAACTCATATTAACATTAACTGGATACGAAACATACTACTCTACAAATATATTTTTCTGTGCAATATATACTACTTTTTGTCACTCCTCTTCATTTAAATCTTTTAATGGTGTACTGGCCCTTTAATTCAGCGAGAGCAGCATGGGAGTAGCGCGGGGGAAAAAATTAGACTCGACGCCGCTTCACTGCTTCTCACTTCCAGTTACTAATAGATCACTTTCGTTATAATAAACGACAGAATTTACACTGCAAGCGTGCGAATATAATGACAATAAACTGGAATTAAACTAAATCTTTTAAGCAGCTCGCACTAGTCATCCTATCTAGGATGAATTCTCCAACCTTGTGCCCGGTGTTGCCGGGATAGTCTCCAGATCCACTGTAACCCTGACCAGACAACTGTGACCAGGATAAAGCGGTTACTGAAGATCTACACTGATCAGCCATAACATTAAATCCACCTGCCTAATATCGTGTACGTCCCCCTTGTGCCACCAAAACAGCTCTGACCCGTCGAGGCATGGACTCCACAAGACCTCTGAAGGTGTGCTTGTGGTATCTGGCACCAAGACATTAGCAGCGGATCCTTTATGTCCTGTAAGTTACGAGGTGAGGCCTCTATGGATCGGACTTGTTTGTCCAGCACATCTCACAGGGGCTCGAACGGATTGAGATCTGGGGAATTTGGAGGCCAAGTCAACACCTTGTAAACTCTTTGATGTTCCTCAAACCATTCCTGAACATTTTTTGCAGTGTGGCAAGGTGCATAATCCTGCTGAAAGAGGCCACTGACATTAGGGAATACCGTTGCCATGAAGGGGGGTACTTGTTCTGCAACAATGTTTCGGTAGGTGGTACGTGTCAAAGTAACATCCACATGAATGCAAGGACCCAAGATTTCCCAGCAGAACATTGCCCAGAGCATCACACTTCCTCCACCAGCTTGACTTCTTCCCATAGTGCATCCTGGTGCCATCAGTTCCACAGGTAAGGGATGCATATGCACCCGGCCATCCACATGATGTAAAATAAAATGTCATTCATCAGACACCTTCTTCCTTTGCTCCATGGTCCAGTTCTGATGCTCATGTGCCCATTGTAGGTGCTTTTGGTGGTGGACAGGGGTCAGCATGGGCACTCTGACCGGTCTGTGGCTACGCAGCCTCATACACAACAAGCTGCACTGTGTGTTCTGGCACTTTTCTATCATAGCCAGCATTAACTTTTTCAGCAACTTGTGCTACAGTAGCTCTTCCGTAGGATCAGACCAGACGGGCTAGCCTTCACTCCCCACTCGCATCAGTGAGCCTTGGGAGCCCATGACCCTGTCGCCAGTTCACCGGTTCTCCTTCCTTGGACCACTTTTGGTAGGTACTAACCACTGCATACCGGGTTCGCAAGAAAAAAGTGAGGTCAGGCACTGATGTCGACCGAGAAGGTGCAGTCAGTGCTCCAATTCATCCTAAAAGTGTTCAGGTCAGGGCTCTGTGAGGGTCACTCAAGTTCTTCCACTCCAATCTTGGCAAACCAATGTCTCTATCGACCTCAATTTGTGCACAGGGGCACTGTCATGCTTGAAAATGTCTGGGCCTCTTAGGCCCTGTTCTCACACCTGTTTCAAGTGATCCAATCACAAGTGGACAGACAAGATGCATAGCCGTTCACAGCTGGCATTATGAATGCATCTACTATGACCTCTTGTGTATGGATTTCCTACATCACTTCCACTGGAGGAAGGGTTCGCGCACATTTATTACGCCTTCTGCTGCATTTATGTTCAGACAGAAATGTTCAGCGAATCCTATTTTATGTACGTGTATGGCCTGTTTCGAATGCTTCACTCATGTGATCTGCTAATGAAACTTATAAATGAATGGCAGATGAGACAACAAAAGAAACTATGAAAAGCAGCTGCTTTCATTTCTGCTGTTTTAGCCACAAGAATTCTATGGGTCCAGTGTGAAGTTCAGTGGAGAGTTATTAGAATTTCAGCGTGATTTCCAAACAGTCGCAATGACACGGACGATTACTTGGTCCTTCGTTTCTGTCTCAGGCGCATCGAGACACAGTTGCCTTCACATTTACAGACGTTATGTGACCATACGCGTCCCAAACCACCTCCACATGTGGTTTGAGCGATTGGACCGCAATGCATCTTTGGGATTCGCATTTGACTCCACTCACACTTACGATCTGATCATCCAGGACGCATGTTAATCTCAGGTGTGAAAGGTAGAGATCGACCGATAATAGGTTTTACCGATATTTTTCGTGATATTTAAGCATTTTTTCCATAATCGGTTATCGGTTTTGTAATATCGGATCCACCGATAAATGGCGCCATCTTGTGGGCGTGCACAGGTAAAGTATACATGTTTTGCTTTAATTAATAAACTTTTTTTTAACATAACAGATATCAATGCGCAAATGAGATGTGTTGAGACGCTTGATATGTAGTTTAAGCAGCTTGGCGCGAACAAATCGAGACAAACTCGCGGAGTCATGAAATCTGTTTACCTCATCAAAGCTTTTATTTTAAAAAAAAGACACTTTAGTAACAGTGCACTTTATTTTAAAAAAAATTGCACTCTTTTTATGCACCCTCTATTTATTGGTGTATAAATAAGAGTTTTGTTTTGTATGCAAGGAGGAAATGAAATTGTGTCAAAAACAGAAGTAAAACAATAAATAAATATTGGTTCTGCATATCGGTTATCGGGCACATAAACATGCAAGTAATCGGTATCTGTTATTAAAAAAAATCAATCTCTAGTGAAAGGGGCCTTAGTTCCAGTGAAGGGAAATTCATTCAGTTCAGTACAGCATGCAAAGACAACCCAAACAGTTGTGTGATTCCAACTTTGTGGCAATAGTTTGGGGGAAAAACCACATATAGGTGTGATGGTCAAGTGTCCACAAACTTTTGGCCATATAGTATATAGTAAACTGGAAAATATTTTAAGGGGGTTAAAAAATTGGTCACGGTGCTTTATATTAGGCTACTACTTTGTACTAGAAAATAATGTGCGCAGGTACAAGAAATAATAATAACTGCATGAGCAGGATTTAAAAAAAAAAAAAAAGTCCCACACACGGTTCCAACCAGTTATCCTATGCAAAAGAAAAGAGCCTTCTAAAAGAGCCTTCTGGTTTAGGCCACGTCCACTTCAGTTTTAAAGCAAAATACAGAGACTAATATGAATATTTGGAGCATGAAACAGAAACAGATACACTCTGCTATAATATCCCTCTCTGTGGACTTACATTCAGTCAATTTAGTTTCCTGCCATATCACTCTAATGCAAGAGCATCACAGTAATTGAATTTCCAGCTCTATTTACTGATGTCTTTCCCAAAGAACTTGATCCAGATGTCACTTCAGTCACCATTCCTATTGAAACAGTCATCATTTAAATTTTGTGACTGAAGCTCCTGTCCCAACAATAAACTCTCATCTCAGCATAGATATGTTCCTCTTGCTGTATTTATCCATAATCATGGTCAACTGGGTCTGGGCAGTATTTTCATACATGCCACAGAGTATGACAGGAAATGAATTGCATCATGTAGGACACTTGTGTAGAAGCATCTGTCTTCGTTATGTTTCTCCACTCCTCTAGTCAGTTTTATTTTTTCATTAATTTGTCTCCAGTCTGTATACAAAGACAGACTTCCTGGTACCTATGTTTTCTTATTACGCTCTAGTTAATGTGTAGGAAATGAACAGGATGTGCCACACACATTTAATAAAGACATTCTGCCTCTGGGAATGTTTCCATTATAGCACTCGGTATTACATTATTAAAGCTTACAGGAATCTTGAGTCAGCACAGAGATTTAAAGGGGAAATGTAATTTACTCGGTTTTTTATTAAGACTAATTTGTTCAAGATTAATTCTGATAGGATTTATTTTTCTTCACCGTCAGCAAAGATGGAAAGATGGTTTAAAATGTGCTAACACCGTCATTTTTTTTTTCTTTTCGGTCACACCGGAACAAAAAAGTTTGAACTTTTCAGAAAAGCAGAGGGGGATGTCAAGCGTAGTTGGATAGCGCAACCGATCATGTCACAAGTTAGTGAGTGACTCTACAGCGATTCATGACATGCTACTATTTCCATCTATCCATTTTGTGTACCGCTCATTCTACACAGGGTCACGGGGGAGCCTGGAGATCTCGGGGAACTTGGGGCACAGGGCGGGGGACACCCTGGACAGGGTGCCAAGCCATCGCAGGCCACAATCGCATACTACAGACAATTTTGGAAATGACGATCAGTCGTGTCATTGGACTGGGGGAGGAAACCGGAGTACCCGGACAAAACCCCCAAAGCACGGGGAGAACATGCAAGCTCCGCGCACACAGAGCAGAAGCGCGATTCCACCCCCAACCCCGGAAGTGCAAAGAATCGTGCTAACCACTAAGCCACTGTGCCTCCTATGCTACTATTTATGATTGCTAATATTAAAATGTTGCAATAAAACTAAATGTAGCAATTTGGCTATTTTCGAGACATTCACCGGTACGTGACGTGACATTGCCCTTTCAAGTCAAACAGGTATAATCCGATTCTCTTGATTTACTCCAAAGCTACAGTGCAGACAAACAACCTCTTTATTGCCAGAGTTAAACCAGTATTTATGTTATCTTTCTTAATGAGGATAATAATATAGCTAATCTAGATATCTAGGCTAATTAGTGAGCTGATACTAGCGAGGACTGTTAAGAGCGGCATTATGTTTGAGTGTGCGCATCATGTGAGTTTTTTGTTTGTTTGTTTTTTAAGCACAAAAGATAGCTAGCACTTTCAGTCCAGAACAAATCCCAAGGGTGACAAGCATCCTTTAGGAAGAACTGAGCCGCAACTAAACATGAGGGCCGGAGCATGCGTTTGTATTCAGTTTTGTGGGGACCTGCACCCGGAAGTCTTGATTTCAGGTTAGGGTTAGGGTCAGGGTCGGTGCCGGGGGGTTGTTATTACACATCAGCCATGTGGTGCCTTGCGTAATCCAGCCATTTTGGGATTTATTAAGCAATGCTGATTCTCCTGTGCGCTTCAGGCGAGTGAGTCATACAGCAGCCTGAGTAGAATAAATGGGGGGGAAAAAGAAATAAAAACACCCACATGCATAAATGTAGCCCAGGGATAATGTATAATAGTGTTTCCAACAGGTGAATCATGAGCCATGGGAAGTTACACACCACATGAATTATAAAGAGCGAACTCTCAAACATAATTGTGTGTGTGTTTCAATCCAGGCGCCCTGACCATGGGGCTGGTTTGGCAGTGTCAGACGATTCATGGTCGGGACAGGATATGTTCATCCCCGAGCCTTTCCCCAGAATGGCTCGCCACTCTCTTCTTTATCATCCTGGGCATCATTTCACTGTCCATCACTTGCGCCCTGTTGGTGCTTTCACACTGGCATCAGGAGACGGCGAAGTACGCCCGCTGGATCGCTTTCACAGGAAGTGAGTAGTGCTTCTGGAAACATTAGCCTCGTTCAGTCCAACAAATAAATAGGCAGCATTCAGTTGATTTTGAAAAGTGCATGCTGTTTTTTAACGACCTTGTCTTTTCTGTTTCAGTGGTCCTCTTCTGTCTGGCAGCTCTTATATTTCCAACCGGATTTTATGTCAGTGAAGTTGGTGGACAACCTTATAAGTTACCCAACAGCACCGTTGTGGGATCTTCATATGTACTTTTTGTCTTATCAATATTTTTCACAATCGTTGGACTGTTGTTTGCTGGGAAAGTCTGTCTGCCTGGCTGACCAAAAGCTCCGTCGCTAACGTGTCTGTCGCAAGCTATAGAACTTTGCGCGAAGCATGGCGTTCCCTTTCTGACGAAGTGAAAACGTGCTCTAAAACTGACCCACAAAGACAAACGACAAGATTTTATATGCACTATGTCAAGACTTGTGTATTAGAGCTGCACTGTATCGTTGGCGCAGATGTACTTATTTGTTCAGTGTTGTCTTCTACTGATCATTGTTTTTAAAGAATCCATTCTATTTTGTTCTTTTGATGTCGTCTTTGTGATGGTTATCCTCGATGTCATGGCATGTAAAAACAATGACTTAAATACAGTGCTCATTTTTTTGGCTTAAAGGTAAAAGCAGGTGACAATGACGATATTGCCTGGCCAAGCTGAAAAGGTGTTCTTGCTGCACAGGAAGTCTTTTCAAGCCACAATACCAGCACTGTCCTTCTCCTCCAGGATGAAATCTCAGCTTGTTATTTATAGCTGAACTCCTGTGCCACTTTCAGATTTATCCATCTATTTGCGAGATTCATCCGTGTATGAATCGGTCCCGTTTCCTTGGCAACAGCCAGCATTTAGAGAAAAGCAGTGAAAAAGCGAGAAATTTCTTTCCTCTTTTCTTCTAAAAAGATGATTCGTATTCATCTTTATACATCCCTGTTGATAAACAATAATTAAACAATTAAATGTCAACATTAATGAAATAATTACATTTCATAAAGAGAAACGAGAACATGTTACAGTTAGTATCATACATGATGAGAACGAGGTTGAGAAAAGACAGTTAAATATGTAAAACTATAATGATTTTATTTTTAGAAGGATGTTTATATTTTGTGCATTCAGGAAGTCATTAGCCAACATAATGACAGCATTAAGCAAACATCTGGGAGTTTATAATACAGATAATTATCAGATATTATCTAATCGATGGTCTATAATCAGCTTCGGAGGATCAAATGAATCAGTGTTCAGCAGGATCACGAAGCACTTTATTAGGAACACCTGTACACCTACTCATTCATGAAATTATGTAATCAGCCAATCATGCGGCAGCAGTGCGATGCATAAAACCTCAGTGTGAGCGCAATGATTTTGACTGTGATATGATTGTTGGTGCCTGAAGGACTGGTTTGTGGATTTCTATAACTGCTGATCTCTGGGAATTTTCACACACAATAGTTTCTAGAGTTTATTCAGAATGTTGCAATAAAGAAAAAACATCCAGTGTGGAGCAGTTCTGCGGATAGAAATGCCTCGTTGATGAGAGAGGTCAACAGGGTGAACGGCCAGACTGGTTCGAGCTGACAGAAAGGCTACAGTAATTCAGATAACCGCTCTGTACAGTTGTGAACAGAAAAGCATCTCAGAATGCACAACATGTCAAACCTTGACGCAGATGAGCTACAACAGCAGAATAACACGTCAGATTCCAGTTCTGTCACCAAAGAACAGAAAGCTGAGGCTACAGCGAGCACAAGTTCACCAAAACTGGTATTAACGGGCCCAAAGTGGGAGCAAAAAACATTCCCCACACCGTTACACCATCTCTACCAGCCTGGACTGTTGACACAAGGCAGGTTGGATCCATGGATTCATGCTGTTGGTGCCAAATTCTGACCCTATCATCTGTGTGCCTCAGCAGAAATCAAGATTCATCAGACCGGCTACATTTTTCCAGTCAATCATCGTTTGAATGCCACACCTATTTGAGTATTGTTCCTGACCATGTGCAACCATTCATGGCCACAATTTACCCATCTTCTAATGGCTACTTCCAGCATGATAACGCAGCGTGAAACAAAGCAAAAGTCGAGAATCTCAAAAGAAAATCTTGTGGAATTCATGCCATGAAGAATTGAGGCTGTTTTAAGAGCAAAGGGAGGCTCTACCCAGTATTAGTATAGTGTTCCTAATAAAGTGCTTACAGTACTATATTACTCAACATGATAATCAGTATTACTTAAAACAGTACTATATTATTCAAGCTGGTTTCATGAACATGACAGTTAGTTCAATGTTCTCCAGTGGCCTTCACAGTCACAGATCTGAATCCAGTAGAACACCTACAGTATGGGACGTGATAGAACGGTAGGTTCACAGCATGAAAACGGACCTGCAGGAATTGTGTGGTGTGATCATGCCAACATGGACCAAAATCTCAAAGTAATGCTGTGGAATCCATGCCACGAAGAATTTTAGGCTGTTTTGAGAGCACATGAAGGTACTACCTAGTATTAGTATAGTGCTCCTAATAAAGTGGTCATTGAGTGTGTGTTTCGGTGAAAAGAGAGTCTGGCAGCGGTGGGATTCGAACCCACGCCATCGAAATGACTGGAGCCTAAATCCAGCGCCTTAGACCACTCGGCCACGCTACCACGTTCCCGAAATAGTTAAATCAAAGCTCTAAAGTAGCTCGATATGCTTCTACGGTGACTTTCGAGTAATAATCATGCGCGGTTAGCTAAATTAGTTATCTAGTTATACTTGCATGCATTTACAAATGTAGGAAACATTACACGGCGTATTAGCCGCTGTTGCTATTCACCACAGCACCAGAGTCCGCCATATTGGAAGGGGCGAGATTTAATTACAAGACAATGGAGGTCCATGGAAAGATTTTGGTTTCCCTTGACAAGATTGGCTGTAACTAGCATTATATTCATCTGAGTTCCACAACATTTGCTTTGTTTCGAATTTAATAATTGGGTGTATGTTTATTTCATCAAGTCCCCCCATCCGTGTGCACATGGTGGTGTAGTAGTTAAAATCAGTCATCAAATTTGATGAATAATTCCAGAAAAATAAGATATTTTTGTACAGTGACACAATATGACCAGGGAAATGAACCAAAAGGGTAATAAAATGGCAGCTTAGAATTCATTTTGGCTTGATAATACAATAAACACGCCTACAGAGGAATATCTCCCAGACAAAACCAGTTATTCAAACACATCTAATCTGTGGGCCTACATTATTATTTCCTCAGACAAACAAACTGGTTTAATTATGTAGGGGTGGACACAATAAAGGAAACCAATAACAATATATTCATAGCAATAAGGACATCTGAACAGCTTTTATCCACCCTGGAATGCTATCACACAATTCCTGAATGGTTCGTGATTGGATGGGACTTATTTTTTCTTTCCAGTTCTTTGAGAGATGAAGGAGGTGGATATCTACACTGTAGTCTATGCTCCAGATCGTCCCTTAAAAGTTAATAATGGGTGATTGGAGAGGCAATTGAAGGCACTTAACTTCATCCTGGCGTTCATCAAACCACTTCTAAATCATTTTAGCAGTATGGATGGGAACATTAATCACCCTGGAATACGGGAATGTCATTAGGTGAGAGTATTTGCACCATAGGGGGAATCTGATCCTGTCAAATTGAGTCATACTGGTTCACTATTATATGACTCTTCAAAGCAATCACGGGACTCAATTATTTGTACGAGATGGCTGCCCAAACCATTATAGATCCCCAGCTTATTTAACAGTTGGACGTTGTGAGTTGAAGCATTATTTGGCTTGGTCTGAAAATAAATCCAACCAGACATTAGATTTATGCTGAAAGCTGACTCATCAAGCCATATTAATTTAGTTTGTTGCTCAGCACTCCAAGTTTTGTGCTCCTTCCACCAAGTGATCCTCAAACACTGGCCTTCAATACAGAAGATTTCTGAATGGCCTGTCTGCTATGAACTCCAGTTTTGTCAAATTCTTGATGTACATTTGGACATAAAATTGCTCATTCTTTTGTGGTTTCCTTTTGTGGCCATTTAGGAACTATCCTGTAAAGTGTTCGTCTAGCCCTGTCAGTAAGCTTCAAATTGAGACCACTGTTCCTCTTTGCCAGTGGCATTTGTCCACATTTGACAAACGTTGCTATAACATTAGGAGACTTTTCCATTTTTGTGACTGATGCCTCTGCACTTTGGGCACCCACTATCTGACCGTTATGAAACTCTGTTAGTTGCCTCATGTTGCTTTGAAATCTCACCTATCAAAGTGCTAACTGTCAGATCTGTTTTATAGCTGAGATGTGCTGTTAGTTAACTATCAACTTAAGTTGATATTTTTCATGTGGTGCCCGCTGTATGTTAATATTCATACTAGTTTAATGTTTAATTCTGGTCAATTTCTGTAGTTTTCTGTCAGGAGTACACCTCAGTTTCTGCCCGAGTGGCCTACCGTTTATTCTACGTGCACACTTCCCAAAAATTAAATGAGTTGAACTATATCTGTACACAGTTTTGTCAGTTAGCAGACAAATCCTATACAGACAATTGTAATAGTGCACTTTTATGCATTTTTATGAGCACAAAAGAAATCTGTATATTGCTATATTTCAGGGGCATGTGTGAGTTAGTCGTTTGCGAATGAGTCAGCTGTTCAAACTCGTTCTTTTAAGAGAACGGTCAGAGCTGATTTGCATTTATGAGTCAGGCTTGCTTCTTTTTTTTGCAGTCACGCTTAAGAAGAAGAAGCCTTTATTTTCACAAATACAGTACAGTACAGTGAAACCTTCTTCTTCTTCTTTTCTGTTGTTGTTGCATATTCCACTTGTTGGGAAGTTGGATTCAGAGCACAGAGTCAGCCATGATACACCATCCCTGGAGCAGAGAGGGTTAAGGAACTTACTCAAGGGCCCAACAGTGGCAGCTTGATGGTACTGAGGCTTGAACCCACACCTTTCTGATCAGAGCCTTTAACCACTGAGCCTTGCAGTGTAACAAGCTCAAAATAATTAAATCTACACCTCTTTTCACCATCTGAGCTGTATGTTACCTGTTAGTTTGTTGAATCAGAATGACTGAGGATCTGCAGCACTGATGCTTATTGAAGATGTGCTATATGTGTTTAATTAGTGGAGACGATCAGTTATGATAACAGAAATGAACCTTCTGAATGAAGCACTGACATAGCAGGCACAATAACATCAATGCAGGGATACTTACTGTATTTGTCATTGATCATTTGTAGCATCTTGCTGATGTTACAAGCATATAATTAAGCAATATTGCACAAGCAAGATCAGCATATCAGTATAACAGCATGCTTGAGAGTGTGATACTGCTTTAATACAACAGTTCTGTAAACAAGAAATTAATTTCGAGTAAGTGACATTTCGGACACAATATGGACAAACGTACTGTTTATTTTTGCTACTTGAGTGAAAATAGATCCTGAGGAAGCCACGCTCACTTTATAGTGCGTCGTCTATCTGGCTAGCTAGCTCACAATGATTTGTACATTCCCGTTAAAGGTGCCTTCTGGGGAAATTGGCATCCCTTCAATAATTTTCATCTTCATCTGAAGAGCTTTCATATTTTAAGTCAAACATTATATTTCTGAAAAGTATTGTTTGCCAAGTCTGTTGATGATGTCGCTAACATTACTGCACTGTGTAACAATTTTGAACTAGGGAGTGGAATTTTATGTGCCGAACACAGACAAGCGGAGAGGTACACATAATGAAACGTCCTAACTAACTGTAGTATAAATAGATCTTTATAAAATGCAATTATAAAATGTTATTTAGTAAATTAAATAATACAATTTCATGGAACAGCAGGCACGGTGGCTTAGTGGTAAGGGGATTCTGATCCTGCATCCTCCCTGTGTGTGTGGAGCTTGCATGTTCCTCTGGGTACTCTGGTTTCCTCCCTCGGTCCAAGGACATGCTTTGTAGGCTGATTGGCATTTCCAAATTGCCTATAGAGTGTGAATTCATGTGTGAGTGTGGGTTGCCACCCCATTCAGGGTGTCTCTCACCTTGTGCCCAAGCTCCCTGGTATAGACTCCAGGCTCCCTCGCAACCCTGTGTAGGATAAGCGGCACGGAAAAATGGATGGATGGATGGATTTCACGGAACAGTTTCAGCCATGGCTATGCTTAACTGTGTATCCTAAGTGTGAATAAGTGTGTGAACGTGGGGCTACATGGTACCCTGCACCCATTCAGGGAGTATTACCAACTTCCGTCCCAGGATGGACGGAAATGAAGAACAATCCCTAGACAAAAAAAAGCATCGCACCGTAAACTTTTATGGTTCAGAGTGAAAGAAAATGGCGAGGACAAGGAGTCGGTTCTCATTGGTGAGTCAAATGAATCGACTCACTGAAAAGAGCCGGGATTTTCTGGGTGTGTGTGTACGTGCCATCCGTGCAGGGAAGTCATGCCGCTGTGGGCGAGGTTTGCAGTACACACATGACTCTATAAGGATTTTCTGGTATTAGTAGACTCAAGGAGACATCTACTGGTAGCTTTAAATATCATTTATCTCCAAACTAACCTGTACCAATTTAATGGAGAGATTATCTTGGTGCATGATTTACATCTTTGGTTCAAATAATCAGCCTGGTGTGCATTTTTTTATAAACACACAGAGGAATGAAATGAGGTTAATGAAATGGTAGTATGTCTTGGTAAACAACTAAGGCATGTGGATTTGGCTGTAGATGGCGCCACGTAGGCTGTGTAGTGACAAGGAGTGCACTGGCTCGATCAATGTGTGTGTGTGTGTGTGTGTGTGTGTGTGTGTGTGTGTGTGTGTGTGTGTGTGTGTGTGTGTGTGTGTGTGTGTGTGTGTGTGTGTGTGTGTCACACTCTAGCACAGGACTGAAGTGGGCAGAGCTGATAGTAGGACACACTGTGTTTTCCATTTCCACTTGAGACAGGAAAGGTGAATTTTCCCCTGAAAACATCCAAATTAAGACGTCGCTGCACTTCCGGCTGCACAAACCTGGGGAAATTACTGGACAGAAAAGAAGACTACGTGGTGAATGTTATGCCTTCCGGACAGTAGCCTTTTTTTAAGTATTAAGTAAGCCTTAAATATTAAGGAAAGGTGTGTAAGTGATGTTTATTTTTTTATTTATTTTTTATTTTTCATTGCTAGCTAGCACTCCTACTTGATTGTGTTTTAATATCTGCAGGCTAGCTGCTAGCTGGGTATGAAACATTTCAAAACCCGGAAAATGAACACACTAAAGTATATTGTGATGATTTTTAGCCTAAAAAAACATATTGTTTATGTTGCGTAGAATTAAGTTGACACAGTGTGGGCTGCATGCTAACGAAGCTAAGCTTTTGCTATTGGTGTGAATAATTGACTTGTGCTAGCACAACACTAGTGACCAGAGTGATCTGAGCCACAACTGCCTCACTGATCTCTTGGATCTCAAAGCGTCATTGTTTATTTTAGTGATTTATTTATTTATTATTATTTCGTGCTGTTTATTACTTATTCCCAGCACTTAAAGATCAGCATGGCTGAAGAGGAGCTCATGTTCAGTATGGAGGAGGTGGACAGTCTGAAAAGACCTTCTGTCAGCAGGACTGTGTCTTCTGGACCTGGCAGCTCGGTTGATGATGATGAGGATGACTTCTACATCTGTCCCATCACCGATGACCCCATCAGCCCCACAAAAGGCATCTGTGATTACCTCAGTGGCCTCGTCCACCATAAACAACTCTCTAATTCATTACCCCAAACCTCTTACAGTTTCAAGGTAACACCTGTTTTTATGGCTGTCTTACTCATCGCTATACAAATGAAATATTATTATTATTAATCAAGAATCTTTAGGACTATTCTTGGTGATCTAAGTCTAAATCCTATAATAACAACCAAGTGAATGTGTCATGAATGAATCTTTTATATCGTAGTGAGAATATTTCCTTGCACGGACCTACCTGTCTGTTTACACGTAAACATTATTAAACAAAAAAATGTTTTTAGATCATGCATAACACTACACAATCCGTTGCTGAATAAAGTTTAAAAATGCCGGAGCTCAGCAAAATCCGTCTTGCGTGTAGTACTAAGTCATAAATGGCCATATATAGAGAAAGATAAAGAGCCCTGTCTGAAGCATATTCTTAGAGGCTGGTCAGGACCTGCTTCCTGAAACGTCTTCGAAAGTACAGACGCTTTTTTCTATCTGTTGTCGTAATTTCGCCGTCATTCAAGACTAACGTTCAAGTTGTTTTTGTTTTTTTTAAACAACATATTCAGTGCATGCCTTGCCTTGGTGCACTGTTCTAGTTGGGACTCGTGTTTACTGTAGCTCACTTGGTTGTGGTTAGTGCGTGTGAGTGCTTCTGTTACGTGAAGAAGCAGAAGAGGAATCATATCTAATGCTGTCCAAAATAGGGAATGTGTAGTAGTTTATGTCTAACTGTGCGCTGTATCTGCTCCCCAACCTCCTCCCCTTCAGAACAAAAACGAAACCGACCCAGAGGTGCATTCTGTCAGGTTTGGGTCTTTAACTGAGAAAGGTCGGGTATGTGCATTCAACAATTGAATTTTTTTTCTTTCCCTTGCTCCTCTCTTTTCCTTTCATCATTAATCTTTTTTCTCCCTGCGGCTTCCCATAGTCTATTATGCATGCCCTTATTTTGCAATTTAGGTTCTCACTCTCTCTCTCTCTCTCTCTCTCTCACCCCCATAATCACCTGCTGTTTCAGCTGTTTACTGCAAGGAAACAACCCCTGTGAAAAGTAATGGCTTCATAAAGAATTTGGTAAACATGATTATCACTCACAGATAAAACCCTAAAGGAAAACCACTTTCAACTGTTGGTCCAGATCTCATGGTTATCTCTTACACACACAAATATCTGGACATACGTGTACGACTACATGTGTACACTGTTGAACTGTAACCTTTTGAAAAATCTAATTATAGGCTGCAGTGCCACAGTATTCGTGGCATGTGTGCAGTTAGTTGAATTAGGGTAGCAAAAGCAAACAAAACCATCCAGCATGTTAACGTTACAATTATTCGATAGATTACTTTTCATACGTCTGCCATAACACCGTTCATATGATGCACCATCTGTCACGTCGTGTTTCTCTTGTTTCACTGTTGATGATTCATATTTGTGCACTCGTGTCGTCTTGGATCGTCGCCATGTAGGTCAGCCAAAATCATGATGTAAAGTACGAGCTAGCTTCTGGAGCATTTTTAGTGTTGATGAACATGCAGATGCTTCTATACGTGAATCGATTTCACTGTTTATTCGAACGTAATAATCCTTGCATGAACTTTTTTGTTTCTATTTCATCGTGTAGCATACCCCGCTCGCTTCCTGTATTTGTCTCTTCCTCTCTACATTTAGCTAATAAATTCTTGTGCATGTCCATTTTAAATCAACACAGGAAAAAGAAAGAAATCTGGACATATTAGTTTAAGAGTGGTTTGGAAGGAAAAATGAACTTTGTTTTTCTTCTTCGTGCCTAGGCTGCTTGGAAACATGCTATTGAGAAAGCACGGGCTATGCCGGACCCCTGGGCTGAGTTTCATCTAGAAGATGTTGAGACGGAGTCCTGCGTTCGATACAGGTCTGTAATCCTAAAAAGTGTGTTCGTTGCGCCGCGTGAAATAATGCTGTCATTATTTAATGAGCTGTTCTGTCATCATAATAGCGTGTGACGGAGGCATGGGGAAGCAGAAGGGGTCGTGGTTGGTTGTATGTTCTGATTTGTGTTCTAAATTTAACATGGCAGTAAAATATTTCACTTCCAGTCTTGATATACAGCTGGTGGCAACGTGTCAGTGCTGAAGTACAGCCAATAGTAGGGGTTGTGCTCCTCTTGGAATGCTCCCCATGGTACAGAGTGTTCTGCCTAAGAGGAGCGCTGTGCACGTTTACTTGTGTAAATAAAAGACACATGCTGGCAGGGTCGGGTTTTTTGTGGAGTGCACCATACTGTGTGGGAATTCTGTTTTTCTGCAAGAGACTCAGCAGATCCTAGTTTAAAGGGATTTTTTGAAACCAAATAATTAACAATATATTGTCTGTCAATATAATTTAGTTGGAACCAGAGAAAAAAAAAAAAGACTGACACATCATTACCTAAGCAAAAGGAAATAGGACGAGGTTTTTTGACATGATTGAGAAGAAAATCTGAGGAGAGAAGAGCCACACCTCCTTGATTGGGACCAAGAGGCATAGAGGCCACGCCTCCTTTCAGAGACGACCATATGTTCATTAACGGACGTGTTTTGCTCAGAACATACTAGTTTGATTCAGCGCAGCTGCAGCAAAAATATTGAGACCAGCGTTACGCTTCTAATCAGGCGTCTTTTAACATTTTTCTTATTTGAATCAACGTGTTTGTTTAAGGTTTTTATGATGTCAAGGTTACATGTAGGAAGTAGATAGAGGATAAAAAAAATCTCACAACATCAAATTGTGAGATAGAGGTTCCATCGTGGCACCGTTCTCCGTAATCGGGCATTCTGTTCGTCCCTGAAATTAGTTTAGGTCTTGTACGAAATAGATAAGGAGATGCCACTTTTCTGTGGAAGCAGCCATCCTAACAGTCTGCCCTGGTTACCCTGTAGGTACAATGCCATTACTGGTGAATGGGTGCAGGACCAAGTCTTCATCAAGATGTCTGCCCAGGTAACAACAGTACTATCACAGTTGCTTGTTAGATTAACCATGAAGTGTGCTTTTCACATTAGTGAGATTAGTTGACTTGTCGTTTCTGACTGTTGTTCTTTTACAGCCCTTTGGAAAAGGCGCCATGAGAGAGTGTTTCCGAACGTAAGTATTGTGAAGTTTTACTCTTGAGCATGTTCATACACTCCTTCCATAGCAGATAAGGGCACAATATTCCTGTTTTGGAGGTTTTGTATTAGGGTATGGCTTCCTGTTCTGGGTGACATGGAAACAGTTACAGAGAATCTAATGCAGAATAGCTGCAGTATCATGACTCCTTTCATAACACACTGTCTTGAGTAAAGTTCTTGGCTAGTTTGTACTGGTTAATCTTCATCTCGGGTAAATAGACACGGTTACAGCGTGACTTCCTTATTACTGTGGTTTACAGTTGTTGTTCACACTCGGCAACTGTGTGACGCTATGTTTCATTGCTTTGCAGAAAAAAGCTGTCAAACTTCTCCCATAGCTTCAACTGGAAATCAGCATCGAACTACGTGGCTAAACGGTACATGGAGACCGTGGACAGAGATGTTTATTTTGAGGATGTTCGGTTACAAATGGAGGCCAAATTATGGGGTGAGGAGTATAATCGCCACAGGCCACCAAAGCAGGTACTGTTTTCTTTTTTGTTTTGTTAGGCTCCTAGTCTCTTGTTGAACACCCCCCCCCCCCCCCCTTCAGAAAGCAAGCTGGTGTGTTTGTGTGTCTTCACGTTAGGTTGACATTATGCAGATGTGTGTTGTGGAAATATCTTCGCGCCCAGGGAAACCGCTTTTCCACCTGGAGCATTACATCGAAGGCCAGTACATCAAGTACAACTCGAACTCTGGCTTCGTGAGGGACGACAACATACGTCTTACACCTCAGGTATAATGTCTCATCACGCACAAAATATAGCTGCCACCGAAAGTGATCTGTAATTCACACGTCTCACGAGCCGGTGTTCACGCAACAATTCTGTGGACTTAGGCTTTCAGTCACTTTACGTTTGAGCGCTCAGGACACCAGCTGATAGTTGTGGACATTCAGGGTGTTGGAGACCTCTACACAGACCCTCAGATCCACACAGAGAAGGGCACTGACTTTGGTGATGGAAATTTGGGTAATTATCTATATCTTTCTCTTCAGTACAAACACTTGTGCATGGTCTATCTGGAGTCTACAACAAAGAGTTAAAGCGCACCTATTATGGTTTTGCAACGTGCCTAATTTTGTTTTAAAGGTCTCATACAATAGATTTACACGCATCCGCGGTCAAAAAACACTTTAACGTGCTCGTAATTTAAACTGCAGTGTTACCTTTTTTCCCCTCAATGTCACAAACGACTCGTTCAATGATCCGTTCTAAAGGATTCATTCTAAACTCCTCCTTTCAGAGAGCATACTCTGCTCTGATTGGTCAGATTTCCAAGTCTGTTGTGATTGGTCTACCGCTGTCAGTGTGTGTCGAAAAGGAAACGCCCACTACAATAACGAGTTTCAGCTCCGTCTGTTTGCGAGCAGCCGATGAAGACCAGAGGCGGGGTTTTTGTTACAAACCTACGTAGGTTAGTACAGGAAGTAAGTCTGGAATTACGAACGGCTATTCAGAATCGGTTCCTTCTTTTGAGAGTCAATGACTCACTATCAGCTCTATAACACACTACATGAAAGGTAATATCTGAAAAACCACAATAGTTGCACTTTAATATCTGGTTCACTTCTGACAGAAAGGAGTATACAAGGACTTGTTTCTGATGTTCTCTTTCTCAGCATGACAATGTATCTGTCTTTAAGGCGTACGGGGCATGGCCCTGTTCTTCCACTCTCATCTGTGTAACAAGATCTGTAAGAGTATGGGCCTCACACCTTTTGACCTGGCTCCTGCAGAAAGCGCTCAGCTGGACTACACCAACAAGCTTCTGGTTAGTTTATCGCATACCGTTCGTGCCATCTGTTAGGGTCCAGCCTTTAAGAGAGCTTAATCATTAATAACAATTTCAAGAGATAAGCCATCTAAAGATAGCCAGGAGAAAGAAAAACAAGACCCTGGACTAAAACCAGTCACAAGAAGTACTTGTCCAGTACAGTACTTGTCTGTCCATTCCAAAAAAACTAAACGCGTCATCTTGCACTAGTTTTCAGGCAAATGAATCTTGGCATGTATTTCAGGGGTGTGGCTTTGGAGTGAACTGTGAAGGAATTGACTGGATTTTAAACACCTAGCTTTAGCTAACCTACTTAAAAAATTTTTTTTAGCCGTGTTTTGAAACAGACACCTGAATTTTCGTTCATTCATTCACTTTTGATGAAAATTCACGGGCTGTGTTGTTTTCTTAACGGGTTAGCAGTCAGCCAAGACCGTACTCCGTGGCTCCGAGGAGCACTGTGGCTCTCCCAGGGTGCGGACTACGTCTCTCAGCCGTGGACCCCCTCTCCTGTCTCGTCTCTCGGAGACTTCTTCTGCTGACGAGAACATGAGCGACGCAGACTCCGTTCCCTGTTCACCCCTGAGCCTGGGCGCCTTTGCAAGCCGCTCCCCCTTGGGTAAAGTCTCCTACGAAAGGATGTGTGATTAGTCTGCGCTTCTCGTTATACACATTTAATCTTGCATTGTTTTATTGCTAAGTATATCAAGGTTTCACTATCACTGTTTAGAAAGTTCCCTAATACTGGAATAAACTATTATTACCATTGAAACCGTAAAGGTGGTTTTGGTCTTTGCAGGTTGGTCAGGCATGCATGAAACAGATGATGTGGACAGAAACAACTGGAATCGAAAGGTTAGGGTTTTAAATAATAAAAAAAAAAGGTTTATTTTTAAACAAGCAAATTAGTGTAGTAGAGTCATAAGACCTGAAATCATATTTCATTCCCAGGACTCAGAGAGTGGAGGAGACAGCGGTTACCCAAGTGAAAAACGCAGCGAAGGAGACCCCGGAGAACACCATGACATGAGGGTACTTCCTTTTCTTTAGTTTTCCACCTGTGCAGCATCATACAAGCAATATTTACTTAACATTCTAAATAAAAGAAAGCTCATGAAGATGTGATTTTGTTTATTTAAATAGGCATGTTTAATTTGTAATAATATTCATCCCTTTACTGTATGGTGTTGCCATATGGCAATAATTAATTTATCTCCATTTTTTTTGATAGGCATTAATACAAAACTACAATTTTTCTATGTAATTGTAAAAAAAAAATGAATCTTTAACTTTGAGGGCTCTCAAAATTGGATAACTTTTTCAATATTTAGGCAAAACTACTTAAATGGGGAAAAAAATGTAAACACTATCTGTTAACATTTATTTATTTATTTTTGTCCTTTAAACAAGTTTATATATTTTGAGTGTTCTGTCAAATTGTAAAATGTAATTGTTGCCGTATGGCAACAACATGCGATAATGGAACTGTGGATGTGCATTCATGAATTGAAATGGGCCTACATAGTAAAAAAGACACGAGGCTTCTCAAATATTATATTTTTTCACATTCAAAGTAAGAAAAACATTTTGCCTTTGCACTTTTTTTTTTTTTCATTTTATGTTTCAAGAGAAAGAAGTAAAAAGATACTTCACCCAAAACATGTATGGATCTAATGTATTTTGAGAGAGTAAATCCACTACTGTAATTCCTTTCTAGAAGATATAAATTTACATGCTTACTAGGTGGTGGGAAAAAAAAACTCCTCTGCAACCTATAGTCTGGAAAATACAGTAATTGGAATTGTAATCTCATACATTTTTGACCACCATTGCACGTTGTTGCCATACGGCAACAATTTACCTATTTACTATTCTTCTCCAAAATTTTTTTTAACTAATTCAAGTAAAAAAAATTACTTTTTTTAATCTGAATGTAATAAATCTTGCAGGAGAGGGTTAAGTGTATTAAACACCTCTAGTAATGAAAGATACCATTTTGGATTCTTCACATCTATGATAGTGGGTTTTATACGTCACCATGCAGGTTCGACCTTTGTACAACAGACATTACTCTGAATCGGATGAAGACAGTGTCCGTCGGGTAAATACCACCTAATTCAGTTCCCCACTCGAGTCATAATCAAATAATCACATAACACACTCCTTTATGTGTTCCTCACCTCACACTTTCTCCATCTTTCCATAACCTGCATTTACAATACTCTCCAATGTTGATCACTCTCCCCTTCCTCTCACCTTTCTCAGCATAAACTGGTGGGTAACGCCAGCAAGCTCTCCGTTACTTTAAACCTCCCTGAATCTCAGACGGTGATTTCCTGCATGCACCACGTTTAGGCTTGCCGTCTGGTTTGAACATCAGTATTGTTTGTGAACCTATAAGGCAGATTGGCCTCGGGTCTTCCCTTGCGTCTTGGTACTCCAATGCATGCTCCTAGATGATATTTTTAATAAATGAATAAATCATGAGCATTCAGTTCCCAAAGACAGAAGCATAGCCATGTTTTTAGTTTAAATGTCCTTGACATTTGAAGATTTTTGATCTTGTTGTGCTGCATGTAAATTTGCTGCTTATTGAAAAGAGGCCCTCGTTTGCCTTTAGAATTAAGAGACTTGCTAGTGTATCACCACTCCCTTTATTTCTCTAAATGTAATCATGTTCACGTTCTCGTCTTCCGTGTCTGTTTGAAATCAGCATGCATTCCTATAAAACCGTGAACTGATCATTCCGTCTCCGGGTCACACTAAATATCTTCTTAAAAGGTCTGCCACTTGGAATTGCAAATCGGTTCTTACCTGTTGTGATGAGTTGGCTGAAACTTGAACTGAAAAGGAAACAACCTCATCTTAGTTACAAAGACCAGATAATTTCAGCGCTAGTACTCTTGGGGAAATAAACATATACGGTTAATATAGAAGTTGTTCTGCAAGCATAGTCAAAATGAGCATTTTTAGATATGATTTTTTTTTTCCATTAATCCTCCTCTTGATCTCCAAGGAACTATCTAAACTGCCAGATCTCACTCTTATTAAAAACAATCCCTGGAGCAAAAAAGGTTACGCTTATTTTCTCCCAATCTGACGTGCTGGTGTGGTGGTGGTGTGGTGTTGTTTTTTTTTGTTTGTTTTTTTGTCTAGTAACTGAGGTTGATGGTTTTTGCCTTTTCAACAATGCAGAAATATTGCACAAGCTGTCCAAACTCTGCACTCTTCTTTTATTCTTTATTCCATCGTTGTTCTTTTATATATGTGTTTGTTCTACCCATCAGCTGACCGAGGAAAAATGGAGTTTCTTCCATTCGTCCCGTGCTCACGTTCACAGGCCGTCGTGTGTGGCAGTAGAGGTGGAGAGGCTGAATTCGCAGTTTCTTGAAAGGAAAATTGGCAAATCCATCCTGGGCAAGGTAGAGTACCTTTTCATCCACTATATATCAATCAATCAATCAATCAATCAATTTATTTATAGAGCACAATGAAAACAACAGTGGGTGACCAGTGTGCTGTACAACCATAATAAAAGGAACATCACAAAAATACATCAATACAGCTCTGCTGTACAAACCGCAATGCAAGATAAAGAGATGCATCAAAGCACAAATTTACACCTTCAGACTCTAAGAGCAATTGTAAGCTTGGACTTTGATTTCAATTCTGATTCTGTCAGTTTCTCTAAGGGATATCGGTAAACTATTTCACAACTCGGTCGCCCTTCGACCTCAGTCTAGACCTAGGAACAATCTCTGAGATGACCTTAGACATCTAACAGACGTATTTGCACTCAAATGGTAAAGAGTCTGCACTTATATAGCGCTTTTTTAACCTTAGCGGTTCTACAAAGCGCTTTTCACTGTTTCTCATTCACCCATTCTCTCTCTCTCTCACACACACACACACACACACACACACACACCAATTTTAGCAGAGCTAACTTGTCATGAGGAGCAAGGGGTTCAGTGTCTTGCCCAAGGACACTTCGGTATGTGGAGTCACGTGGGCCGGGAATCGAACCGCCAACCCTACGATTAGTGGACAACCCGCTCTACCACCTGAGCAAATTTTAAATCCCCATTTAAAATCGATTCTGTATCGGACCGTCAGCCAGTGTAAAGAGAATACGACGGCTAATGTGTTCATATTTATGGGTACGAGTCAAAAGTCTAGCAGCTGAATTTTGAACAGTTTGTGAAGTATTAATGTAAGATTGGCTTATCTATCTATCTATCTATCTACATATATATTAATTATATAAAATGAGTTGCAGTAGTCGAGTTGAGATGAAAGAAAAGCATGCATCACTCTCTCAAACTCTACAAAGGAAAAAAAAATCTCCTAACCTTGGGTAGGAATCCTAACCTGCAAAAAAACTAGATTTAACTACTGCATTTGTCAAATTTCAGTGCAGAATTGAATACGAGGGTTTTCACAGAGAGTTTAACATAAGATGCCAAATCTCCCAAATCAAACCCTCTCTCTCCGTCTCTCTCTCTCTAGAGAGTTACATTAAGTTTATTCATAAAGTTATGTGTTTATCCCACTGTTTTCTCTCAGTCTGATGGGAAATGAAGTGTGCTACCTACCCGGGACATAAGTGCCTCTGAAGTGGTTATTTTCAGCCGTACTAGATCGATCCATATGTATGTGGGCATGTTAGGGTTTTTATTTATTTATTTGTATTTTTTAACAGCTTTGTTATCTGGTGAAAATAAGAAAATAGGTAGTCTGATAGTTATAGCTGCATTTTTACACTATTTTTATGTAGTTGCGTGTAGGCTTGTGAGAGAATTACTTGGGTTATCACAAGATTTTTATTTTTATACCATGTATGTTAATAGCGTACGAGTTGGGAAATCCATGTTGGAGCTACAGTGGATGTTAAAGTCTGCTTCCACACCATCAGGTACATCTAGCCATGGTCCGATACCACGAAGGAGGTCGGTTCTGTGAAAAAGATGCCCCATGGGACCAAGATTCTGCTGTGTATCACCTACAGAGGGCTGCTATGTGCGGCGAATTGGAAGCTGTTGTAGCACTTGGTCAGTTATATCTGCAGCTGCCACATCACGTTCTACCTGAGATTGAACTGCAGGTACCGTTTGCTGTTTCATTCGGATTTTATTATTCCTCTAAAGCTCTTAACTAAATGAACTTGCTTTCTAAATGAAATAACTTTCTGTATGCGTCACTGGACTGGGAAAACAGGACAATGAAGAGAACAGAAAGAAAGGCTTCCATCTGTTACTTCAGGCTGCTGAGGCTGGAGACAGACCCAGTATGATTTTAGTCGCCAGAGCATTTGATACAGGAGCCAACCTCCCGCCTAATAGGTACAAAATAATAATGTCTATTTTAATATTTCTAACATTAACTACACCCAAAGATCAAATCAGTCTCGTATTAGAAGAAGAATTGTATTCCGCCTTGATGCGTTTAGCCACACCGCCATCGGACAGGTTTTCCCAGACCACCACACGTTTAATGAAAAAGTAGGGAATGGCTTAAGCTGTAAATAGCGGACGATTTACCTTTCATTGTATTTGCGTTGTGCAGGACTCAGGACTGGGAGGAAGCGTTGCAGTGGTATGAGAGTGCACTAAACATGACCGATTATGATGAGGGAGGAGAGTTTGACGGCATGCAGGACGAACCACGCTATCTCCTCCTAGCTCGTCTAGCCGAGATGTACCAAGAGGGAAGGTTCGGCCTTGCTGCAAATCCTCAGAGAGCGGGTATGTGTGGAAATGCAATTTAACAAACAGCTAAGGTTTGTTATTATTTAATTCTGTTCTGTCTTAATGGATGGATGTTTAGACTTAGTGTTCTTTCACTGTCTTAAAAGCAACTTCTATTAAAACAGTGGGTCTCAACCAGGGGGGCAGAGAGATCAGAAAGGGGCATCATTTGTGTACTCGGTGTATTTTATTGCTTTTCAAATAGAATGTGTATAAATGAAAAACCCCGCGTTCCCTCTCCCTCTGTATTTTCTTGTTGCTGGGGAGAGGCGGAGCTTATCCTGTCTTTTATCTAGCTGTCAGTTTAGACCAGTGCTGCCAACTTAGCGACTTTTCAGACCCCTTTAGCAGCTTTTTTTTTTTTTGGCAAAAAAAAAAAGAAGCATCTAGCGATTTTTTTTTTGGACAAACCTTAGCAACTTTCCAAATGTCTCCAGTACTGTCCTGCAAGCGCGAGGTCTTGCTTTCCCGCTGCACTCTCACCTCTCTCTGCGTCTGCTCTGTTCAGTGAGTGACTGAGAGCCGGAGTTTTAACAACGTCATGGATAACGAGACGCGCCCTTCGTTTCAATTTACATCCTTCATATACGAATGTTTTTAGAACGTAAGACGAATGGAATGCAACATGTTTTACATGTAAAATAGTCCACATTATTACAGTCTAGTTCTCTTGTTCAAAGTAATCATAGTGTTCAGAAACATTTTTCATCATTCATGTTCCAGACCTGTCCGTTATATAGTTTTATAAAAGTTAATGTAAAAAAATCATAAATGTTATGAAAAGTCATTTAAAAAAGTGCAAAAAAAATCTAGCTGTCTATCAAAAACAGATTATAGATTAGGTATATATATATTATAGAATAGATAATCATTATACCTGGTCTCCTCCAATATGGGGGGGCATGTCACATGATGGGGGAGCTGTAGTTACAAAGGGTTGAGAACCTCTGTGATAAAATTGACAGTCCAGTGGACAGAAATTCATTCAGATGCACAGTCTTTTTGTGCAAGGATCTTAGAGATGTATGGTGTGACATCTCTGTTTTCTAGATATAGAAACAACATCCTTACAGCGGTTTGTTTTTCTGTTCATTTATGTAGAAGTAAATATTTACATGTGGAAAAAATAAACAATCTTAAAAAGACAAGTTTATTTAACATGCATGCAGTACTTTTCACGTTAAACATTCAAGATGTCTCTTGGTGAGATCTCATCAGCAACTTAGAAAGGAAAGTTAGATAAAACCCTGTCTGGCTTGATAAGTAAGCTTCTGCAGGCATGTTCACTAAGTCAGGGTTAGGGTACCGTGAAGTAAATCACGGCTGACCATCCAGGCCACCTGGGTGTTGCACAGCACTACACACTGTGGTCAGTGTGCTCAGCGTTATGTTTGGAGAAATTATAACACTGCATATCAAAACCCAAACCTGACTGTAAGCATGGTGGAGGCAGCATAATGCTGTCCGACCGTTTCGCTTCTTCAGGGCCCAAATGGATTGTAATTTCTGACGGTAATTTCCACTGAATTCCAAATGAACAAGAAATGTCAGCACATCCGTGAAAGCATTAAGCTCATGCACCCTGAAAACACAAAAACAGGGGGTGGAAAAAAAATAATCCGGCGGAAATGCCTGGTCACTGAAGGGGAAAGGATGTGGGACATGAAAGGCGCATTTGCGGTTACTTTAAATTCCTGTCCACGTTATTTAAGTGCACTTTGACCTGTGAATTCCCAGGCCTCAGTCTTGTGAGCAGAGCCAGTAGACAACAAGAAGGCGAGACTATCGTCTCTTTGGTTGGTAACAATAACGGAGGAGCTATTTATTATTCATTTGTGGCCACACCAGACTTTGCCGAGCTTTTTGTACCGTTGTTTGGTGAATATCTTTGGGAAAATTGCCATCTCATGCATCAACATGCACCACCTGCTAAGGTTTTCTTGTTTGCGCCTCTGTCCGTATTTTCAAACCGAAAAATCAGATCTTTTTTCTTCCATTTATGATTTTCATTGTTCATACCATTTCAGTGAAGAAAGGCCACTGTCAAAGATTACTTGATGTTTGTACTCATAAATGCTTACGCTTACACTGCAAAAACTGACATCTTAGCACGGGAAAATATCTTGAATATCATTTCCATAAACCAAATATTTTTGGTTTTTATATTTTTTTATTTTTTATATATATATATATATATATATATATATAGTAAACTAATTTCAGGATCGAACTAGTCTTGTTCTAATGGCAGATAGTTTTGCTCCTTTTAAGCATTTATTTGATGCTAAAGAAAGAAGCAACAGTATCTGCCGATAGATAGAATACAGTGAGGGAAAAAAGTATTTGATCCCTTGCTGATTTTGTACGTTTGCCCACTGACAAAGAAATGATCAGTCTATAATTTTAATGGTAGATTTATTTGAACAGTGAGAGACAGAATAACAACAAGAAAATCCAGAAAAACGCATGTCAAAAATGTTATAAATTGATTTGCATTTTAATGAGGGAAATATGTATTTGACCCCTCTGCAAAACATGACTTAGTACTTGGTGGCAAAACCCTTGTTGGCAATCACAGAGGTCAGACGTTTCTTGTAGTTGGCCACCAGGTTTGCACACATCTCAGGAGGGATTTTGTCCCACTCCTCTTTGCAGATCTTCTCCAAGTCATTAAGGTTTCGAGGCTGACGTTTGGCAACTCGAACCTTCAGCTCCCTCCACAGATTTTCTATGGGATTAAGGTCTGGAGACTGGCTAGGCCACTTCAGGACCTTAATGTGCTTCTTCTTGAGCCACTCCTTTGTTGCCTTGGCCGTGTGTTTTGGGTCATTGTCATGCTGGAATACCCATCCACGACCCATTTTCAATGCCCTGGCTGAGGGAAGGAGGTTCTCACCCAAGATTTGACGGTACATGGCCCCGTCCATCGTCCCTTTATTGCTGTGAAGTTGTCCTGTCCCCTTAGCAGAAAAACACCCCCAAAGCATAATGTTTCCACCTCCATGTTTGACGGTGGAGATGGTGTTCTTGGGGTCATAGGCAGCATTCCTCCTCCTCCAAACACGGCGAGTTGAGTTGATGCCAAAGAGCTCCATTTTGGTCTCATCTGACCACAACACTTTCGCCCAGTTGTCCTCTGAATCATTCAGATGTTCATTGGCAAACTTCAGACGGGCATGTATATGTGCTTTCTCGAGCAGGGGGACCTTGCGGGCGCTGCAGGATTTCATTCCTTCACGGCGTAGTGTGTTACCAATTGTTTTCTTGGTGACTATGGTCCCAGCTGCCTTGAGACCATTGACAAGATCCTCCCGTGTAGTTCTGGGCTGATTCCTCACTGTTCTCATGATCATTGCAACTCCACGAGGTGAGATCTTGCATGGAGCCCCAGGCCAAGGGAGATTGACAGTTCTTTTGTGCTTCTTCCATTTGTGAATAATCGCACCAACTGTTGTCACCTTCTCACCAAGCTGCTTGGCAATGGTCTTGTAGCCCATTCCAGACTTGTGTAGGTCTACAATCTTGTCCCTGACATCCTTGGAGAGCTCTTTGGTCTTGGCCATGGTGGAGAGTTTGGAATCTGATTGATCGATTGCTTCTGTGGACAGGTGTCTTTTATACAGGTAACAAGCTGAGATTAAGAGCACTCCCTTTAAGAGTGTGCTCCTGATCTCAGCTCGTTACCTGTATAAAAGACACCTGGGAGCCAGAAATCTTTCTGATTGAGAGGGGGTCAAATATTTATTTCCCTCATTAAAATGCAAATCAATATATAACATTTTTGACATGCGTTTTTCTGGATTTTCTTGTTGTTATTTTGTCTCTCACTGTTCAAATAAACCTACCATTAAAATTATAGACTGATCATTTCTTTGTCAGTGGGCAAACGTACAAAATCAGCAGGGGATCAAATACTTCTTTCCCTCACTGTAGATAGATAGAATAGATAGAAAATGTCAATCTTAATATGAGTAAAAATGTCTCGGAATAGGTTTAATAATTTTTTGTTGTTGTTGTTTATTGTAATCTTAATAAAGGAAATCCTAGATAAATGTGACAATATTGTACATGGTCAAATATGATATTTTTTGTTCTAGTTCATGCATTAAATATAAAAGAGCTCTTGAGGTATTTTTTAACCTGCAATTAATTGAATCAGTACTTTCATTTATAAATAATATTTGACAGTTAAGGAGATTATAATCAACAATTAAAAAAAAAAAAAAATTTTTAATGATCATTTAAAGATGAACCTACTGAGGTTTGACACACCCAAACGACCTGTCCTTTCTCCGTAGGCGAGCTCTTCACTGAAGCAGCTGATGCCGCCATGGAGGCGATGAAGGGCAGACTGGCTAATCAGTACTACATGAAAGCTGAGGAAGCTTGGTCTGCAATGGAAGAGTAAAGGAATTGATTTTAACTCGCAGGACTGTTAACGTTGTGCATTTCTGCGTGAAATATGTTTACATGCTCTTTTACAGCATCTCTCAGTGTGCTGTGCTATCTGGTTTCATATGGGGGTGTCCTAAAGCATGCGCACACATGCCTTCGTGAACATTTGGGTTCTCTTATAAGCTGGTCAGTAGTTCATACCACTGCATACAGAAGTGAAAGGAAGTGGAAAAAATATCTGCATTTAAAGGTATCAAGACTACAGGTTAGCATCATGTCTCTTAGCAATGGCAGTGACATCACTTCATGGTCTAAAAGTATCATACCTTGTATGATGATTATGATGATGATAATAATAATAATAGTGAGAAGATGATGAATCAGAACTATATACTGTATACTCTGCAAATCTGTGTGTGTTAGTTCTTTCAGTTTCATATTTGATGATTTGCATGTTTGTGTGTCGTGAGTATTGTGGTATTTCACAAAGTACAATTTCTTTACTAGGAACATGACCTAAATCCAATTGTCTAGACTGTACAACCCTTTATTTGTGTTATTCAGCACACACACACACACACACACACACACACACACACACACACACATTGGCCTATGTGATTTAAGATTTATTTATATAGTTAAACCCTTAGACATATCTGACAAAATCAAAACGCCCCTTGGAAAGCACTAGTGACAATGGATAGAGGTAAAGTGAGTGATGTAACTGTCTTTGCTATATTGCTGTCTCGTGGTCTGCCTTTCTTGATTGTAATACATTTAATTGATCAAAAAAAAACTGGTTTGGGTTCATTTAGCTTGTTTTTATCTACCTTTTACGCTGAAGACAAATTTGTGAATTTTGTTTACAAGAACAAAAACTTGTACAATAAAAATACAAGTGTGAACAAGTTTGGTACAGATGCTGTGTGTGTGAGTGCTACTTGTATTGTGTACATCTACAGAAGTGTTATTGAGTGTGGTAATTTTGCATGATCAACGTTACAGGATAAAGAAGTTTAAAGTGAAGACAAAATAGTTAACACCAGGGCAATTAAATGAGTGTATCTCAGTGTATCATGAGTGTATCTGTGTCTACTGGCAAGTAAGTACTGCCTGGCAGTTTTATACAGTAATATACAGAATAACAGCAATTTTAACATGATCTAATGTATAATGCAGTGATGCACTATATGGCCGAAGGTTTGTGGACACTCGTATTTGCCTTTTGAAAATCTCATTCCAGATTTAGTCCTCCCTTGCTGGTATAATAACCTCCACTCTTCTGGGAAGGCTTTCCACTAGATTTTGGAGTGTGGCTCTGGGGATTTGTGCTCATTCAGTGCTCACACGAGAATATTAATAAGGATAGACACTGATTGGGTGCAGTCACTGTTCCAGTTCTTCCCAAAGGTGTTCAGTGCAGATGAGGTCAGGGCTCTGTGCAGGTCACGCGAGTGTTTTTGGAATGAGACATTCAGGTGTACGGATACTTTTGGCCAGGTCGTGTCGACAAATTAAAGTATTGACTCTTCTCTCTAAGGGGACTGGTGGACCCAAAGCATGCAAACAAAATTCCTCCTACAGTTTAAAAGCTCCACTGGTTTTTTGTTGTTGTTTTTTCTTTTAATTTGTCACATGTACATATGTATCTTTTGTGTTAATGATTGTCTTGCCTTTTGTGCAAAAATGTTTTACAGTGCCCAGATTATGCATTTGCTGCTGTAGCACTTTTGGTTGGGTGAAATACCAGCAGTCGATGATTTCTGAAGTAGAAGTATGGCTTTTGTTGAACTTCTGAGATAAATAAGTGACAAATTCCTGAGCATGTGCATTCTGTTGGTGAGATTAAACAAAACAAAGGCTTGATGCTTTCTCCCTGTTAATCATTAGCACTGCATATTTAATTACTAGTCAAAGTACGGTGGTGGGTGGGGGTAGGGTCTGATTTCAAAACAGGGTGAAATCAATCAGACCCTACCATAGGTCATGTGACTTTGAGTGAACATGCTGGATTTCAGCTCCTGTCTCTTCAGGACTCTTTGTGTTGGTAACCTATCCTGCCAGTACAATTAAAAAGAAAAGCTTCAGAACTATTTGTCAAAGTTAGCAGTGATCATGCACACACACTGACACTAATTCACACCTAGGGGAAATTTAATATTGGCCAATTCACTTAATAAGCCCGGTTACAACCTTCTCTGCTGATCCCTCAGAGCCCAATGAGTGTACCTTGGTCAATTAAGGAGAAGATCTTACCCCCACGCAGCTCCAAGAGCTGACAGAGGTAGTGGACCAGTTCGCCGACATCATCTCGTCCACCCCAGGGCTGACCCATCTGGTCCAGCATGAGATCAAAACACCGCCAGGATGTGGTGGTCAGACAGTGGCCCTACCGTGTACCGGAGGCTCGCCTTCAAGCTATTTAGGAGGAAGTCAGATGGATGCTACGGGATAGGATCATCAAGGAGTCGATGGCAGGTATTAAGTATAAATACCATTAATCTGGAAAAAAAGAATCTATCGGTTTTGGTGTCTATTGATGTTATTTTCAATTCCCATGGTTCTACTCACAGGATTAATCACACACATGATTTATTCTGAGGTTTGGCATTAATGTGAGCAAGGACGTTACAGATCCAATCACAGCTGCAGCATAGACAACCTGCCACAAGTGAATTATGCGTTGTACCATGAGGAGACAGAGTTCAACTTGACCTAATGACTGATGGGTTAAATATAAATCTGAGCTTCACCTTGCATAATGTATTCTGTCATATGAAAAAAAAAAACAATCATTACAAAATCTGTTCTATGGTACAGTGAAGAATTGGACAAATGTCTCAACAAGGTGAGTTAAGAGGACCAAAAATAAGCTGCAAGTCTTCTTCAAAGCATGGACACAATCTCGAAATAATTGTCGTCAGACCCTTGTTTCAGCCATTAGTTTCTTATTTGACACGGTATTTAAATTAATAAATGATTGGGCCGTTTCCAGTGAAACCAGGACTTCAATGGTTTATCACATAAAACACAGACATTTTTATCCATACAAATGCATTTGAAAAAAAAAAAACCAAATAATGCATATACTATTCCTACATGATGCTGGGAATCTATTGCTTTTAAAATGTCTAGATTACACTATTCATATGTAACATTCACCTAGTTTGTCTAGTTCACCTTCCTTACCAAGAAAAGAAAGTACAACATTTACATGAACTAAAACACTTTACGTTTGCCTTTCGTTAAGTTTGGCTTGACTACAAAGTCTTATTTATAAAGATCCAAATTGTTTTGCTTCGAAGATTTTTCTGATGTCCTGAAGCATCCTGGTCCATCCTGAGCGCTTCACTCATCTTATACACTGTTAATCCTGATTACCCACAATTCAGACAATGAAGAATTTTCGTTCTTAACCTCTGGGATAGTGTTTCAGAAAACATAAAAAACATTAGAAACACCAGATGTTTTTTAATCCAGATTTTATTATTATTATTTTGTGTGTTTGTTTGTCTGTCCTTGATTTGTAGTAAATCAGTTACTTGGGGAATACACAGGGTGTTCCAAAAGGCTCCATACAGAAGAGAGTATGTTTGCCAGCACCACGTCGGTTGTGCCTTCGTCAGTGGATATTCATGGACGTCCACTTCTCGGTTGGTCCGTAGTCTATTTGAATTTCTTAATAAGTTTGGCAACAATGTCGTTCGTGTGTGTGATGTGCTTGCCATGTTTCCTATTAAAGTTCATCGCAACAGCTTCCCGATCCAGCCGTGAGAATGATTTCAATATGTTCTTCTTAAAAATATATATATATAAAAAAAAGTATAAAGTATTGTAAGCATGAAAAATCTTGGAAGCTTTGTTTTGACAATGTAAATCCTTATTGAAAAGTCCATTATAACTCAGTAGGGGCTTGGTCTATGGATCTGTGGTCCTGATGTCTTCTACTTGGTCCCCAGATATTCTGTTGTACACAAAAGAGAGTCATATTTATAGCATTAGAAACATCACAAAAGGAACACATCTAACACAAAAGAGGATACATCTAAACTAACCAATCCTAGTTGTTGGTTATTTTTTTCTTCAAATTGATTTAAGTCCAGAGAATCTGCTTAAATTTTGTCATTTCAAATAGGACCACGTTTAAAGCCAGAAAACAATGAAGCAACAGCAGCTGCTGTTTAATAGCGCATGGCCCCCCCGCATTTCATTAAAATTACATATTGACACTCCATGTACTTAGAATAAAGCTTAACGGCTCACCAGTTGGTATTAATGTAATTATTTGTTGTACAGCAAAGTGCAATACTACATGCAATTGTACTACATACAAATATACAACATTTTAAAGTTCCTCTAAGTATCTTCCTTCTGGACAACCCTTTCTCCTGAGGCCGAATGTCACCCCAGTTATGGGGAGGTTGATGTGAACTGCTAAGATTTCATATAAATTTCTGAAAGAAATTATCGGGATGGTTTCTAGACCTAATCCTGGGTACAAAAAAAAAGTACATTAATGTCTACTATAAGTGTATGTACCAAATATTGAGTGCATAAATTACAATACTTTTCAGAACGTCGACGTTTCTGTATTATAAATTCTTCATTTGAATATTTTGAGATACTGGATTTTTGATTTCCGTGAGCTGTAAGCCGTAATCGTCAAGATTAAAACAAAAAAAAAGGCTTGAAATATTTCACTTTAAGTGTAATGAATCTAGAATATATGAATGTTCCACTTTTTGAATTAAATTACGAAAATAAAATGAACTTTTGCACGATATTCTAATTTTTTGAGATGCACCTGTATACTAATGAATAATTTGAAATGAAATGAAATGAAATGAAACATTTCCTGGAGCAAAGTCTCCTCAGTGGACAGGGCTGCAGGGCCGGAGGGCTTCACACCCTCATCTGAACCAAAAATATTAAAACATGATTCATGCCGATATTGTTTTACTATTTGCACCATCTAATTGTGTGCAGGGAACATCTTTATTGTTTTGTTACACATTTTACAGACTATATGATGTCGGTGGGGTTTATTTTTTTCGCTTGTTTGTTTGTTTGTTTTTGTTTTGTTTTACACGTGACTTACACGTGAGGTTTAAATCCATGCTTACCAAGTTGGGGCACAGCAACAGCTGTATTTTTTCCTTCACTTTCCTCCGTAATGTCCCTTGCTGTCTTGTTATCAGTAAGCAATCCAAATTAAGCTGCTTTATTTAGACCTTAGAAAATATTTAAAAAGCCTAAACTAGAATTGCAATGCGAAACTCTCCGAGATAAAGAGGCACTACATGGATATTATTAAAAGTGTAAACAAAGCGAAAAGAACAATAATTAAAATATAGTCAAGAATATTAAAGCATCTGAGTAAATACAAAACGCTTGTTACAGGACAATTCTCATGAGGGAAAGTTTTTGCCATGGCTACTGCCAAATTACCAAATGGTTTGAAACTGGAATGTAAAATGTCTCACTTACAATATTTACACCTTTGATATCATGACACTAACTGGGGTCACATGTATATATTTATACCTAGTCTTTGGCTTTGACTTCATACTTAAGCATCTCTAAATACACTGTTCAACATAGTGTGAGGTAAATTTGCATTATAAATATCTTAAAACCATACGAATAGTCAGAGGTAATTATATATTTCGATTGTCTCAATGTCATTGTGTGATGTCAGAGTAAGTTTGGCAGTATGAAATGTCAGTACATGTTAGGACATCATTATAAGTACTGTCATGGATATATTTTGCCTGCTTGCGAAATATTATTATTATTATTATTATTATTATTATTATTATTAGGACAGGGACACTGACTGGAGTTGGATGTTGTCATTTAAATGGTCCTTACCAGGCATGGAGCTGCAATTTTGGTCCTCTGAAAGTGCAGCCATCACTGGAAGCTCTATCTGCTGAACATCAAGCAAGCAGTAATGTGATACACTGTGGTGTAGTGTAGGTAGTATATGAATCAACATCATAATACTTAAACACTTGTTATACCTGGTCCTGAGTGCTGGGAGTGAATATCTGCTCCTGGTGGTACATGTGGGAGGATGGGATAGGGTGTGGCGGGTCACCAGCTTCAACACACGGTCCAGAGCAGGAAAAAGAGTCCCAGCTGGGGTAATACGGCTGTGGCAGGAGGAGAAGAAACAAGCAGGGTTTGAGTTATGTTTAAGAGACCTAACTAGGATAATCAGTTAACTTCCTCTGTAGAACGCTTTAATGTAGAGATGTAATACTGTATAGTAATACAGCATGAGAGAAAAGACATCAATTATTCTGTTATTAAATGCAAATTCAAGATTCATATAAAAACATAATTTCTGAACATAAACAGTCCTACAATTAGAATGAAAACGGTCTTATACCTGGGCAGGCAGGCTGTAATACGCCTGGCCCTGAGTGCTGGGGGTCAAGTCCTGTTCCTGGTGGTACACGTGGGGTGCAGAGACAACGTGGTGGACGTCACCAACCTCAGCCCACGGTCCAGAGTTGGACGAATCCCAGCTTGCGTAATATGGCTGTGGCAGGAGGCGAAGAAATAAATAGGGTTTGGGTTACGCTTTAGAGACCTAAGTAAACAATCAATTATATCAGTCTGTAGAACTCTTTAATGTAGGGATGTAATACAGGGTGAGAAAAAAGACATAAATAATTCTGTTATTAAATGCAAATTCAAGATTGGCATAAAACATAATTTCTGAACATAAACAGTCCTACAATTAGAATAAAAACGGTCTTATACATGTACCTGGGCAGGCAGGCTGTAATACGCTTGGCCCTGAGTGCTGGGGGTGAACTGCTGTTCCTGGTGGTACACGTGGGGGGCAGGGACAAGGTGCTGGACATCACCATCCTCAAACCACGGTTCAGAGCTCGACGAATCCCAACTTGCGCAATATGGCTGTGGCAGGAGGGGAAGAAACAAGCAGGGTTTGGGTTAGGCTTTAGAGACCTGAACATGACATTCAATTAACTTCCTCTGTAGATGTAATGCACCATGAGAGAAAAGACATTAATAATTCTGTTATTAAATCCGAATTCAAGATTCATATAAAAATATAATTTCTGAACTTAAACAGTCCTACAATTAGAATAAAAATGGTCTTATACCTGGGCAGGCAGGCTGTAATACACCTGGCCCAGTGTGCTGGGGGTGAAGTCCTGTTCCTGGTTGTACACATGGGGGGCAGGGACAAGGTGCTGGACGTCACCATCCTCAACCCACGGTTCAGAGCTCGACGAATCCCAACTTGCATAATATGGCTGTGGCAGGAGGAGAAGAAACAAGCAGGGTTTGGGTTAGGCTTTAGAGACCTGAACACGACATTCAATTAACTCCCTCTGTAGAACTCTTTAATGTAGAGATGTAATACTGTATAGTAATACAGCATGAGAGAAAAGACATCAATGATTCTGTTATTAAATGCAAATTGAAGATTCATATAAAAACATAATTTCTGAACATAAACAGTCCTACAATTAGAATAAAAACGGTCTTATACCTGGGCAGGCAGGCTGTAGTACGCCTGGCCCTGAGTGCTGGGGGTGAAGTCCTGTTCCTGGTGGTACACGTGGGGCGCAGAGACAACGTGTTGGACATCACCATCCTCAACCCACGGTTCAGAGTTGGACGAATCCCAGCTTGCGTAATACGGCTGTGGCAGGAGGAGAAAAAACAAGCAGGGTTTGGGTTAGGCTTTAGAGACCTGAACACGACATTCAATTAACTCCCTCTGTAGAACTCTTTAATGTAGGGATGTAATACAGAATGAGAGAAAAGACATAAGTAATTATGTTATTAAATGAAAATTCTATATTGACATGAAAACATAATTTCTGAATATAAAGTCCTACAATTAGAAGAAAAAAACAACAACAGTCTTATACCTGGGCAGGCAGGCTGTAGTATGCCTGGCCCTGAGTGCTGGGGGTGAAGTCCTGCTCCTGGTGGTACACGTGGGGCGCAGAGACAACGTGTTGGACATCACCATCCTCAACCCACGGTCCAGAGTCGGACGAATCCCAGCTGGTGTAATACGGCTGTGGCAGGAGAGGAAGAAATAAACAGGGGTAGGTTACACTTAAGAGACATAAATAGGAGTATCAATTCCCTTTACTGAACTCTTTATGAAGGCATGTAGTATTGTAATAAATCATGAGAGAAAAGTCCATAAATATATTTGTGTGTGTGTGTGTGTTGTATGTCTGATTACAAAATCAGGCTGTTTATCCCAGTCATCTTAGGCCTCATGTTAATGAGAAAAGATAACGAATCGATATGGGAGAGATTCAGTCATTTAAAAAGCTGGGGTGCTGAGGGGAAAATCCTTATCTCCTTTACTCAGTTGCTCTATATGTTCAGATAGCCTTTTCACACGGTACACAGTCACCACCGAAATGATTCACTCTACACAGGTCTAGATATTTTACTTCGTGTACTACAAGGATGTATCGTTTATGTTCAGTCTTCGTGATTCGTGATTAAGGCTTGGGCGCCCCCTTTCGAAGAGAACGCATATTGTCACAGACATAGTGAATATTTCAATAACACCTGTCCTTCCTAACAATAAAACTCCATTTGAATAATTACCGTTAAGTTTTACAAAACGACGTTTCAAAATCGCTGATTCACAACACTACTATGTCTGCTCAAAGCTTACCATTTCTTCAGAAGATGATATTCGTGCAGGGAAATGCTCAGATTAATGGTAAAGATGTTAAAAAGGTGAATAGAGATGTTCAGAGGTGTAAAAATTTGCTTAAGAGATGTGAGGTTTGCTGAAAGTATCCTATCGCAGGCGAGTTATGAGTTGGAATGCGTCAGAGGTTGGACTCTGTTTTAAAAAAAAACACTGTGTGAGCATAATATTCTGTCTGCTCTAATATTCAAAAAACAACACCTAGCAAATCCCCCCTCCCCCTCCCCCATTACTTCACTATCAATTCGTGTAAACTCAAGACATTTAAGTCATTATCATGTGAGAAAGATCATATTTTCTGCAGTTTTCTGCACAACATAGTGACATGAAGGAAGTTATGAATGTTTAGATGCACATTCATTAAGTTTTCAGTAGTGGTGCTACTACACAAATGTGTTTAAAAATGCATCATTTTGAAAACATATTCACATTTCATATAGGTGTGTTCACACATAAACAAAACAATTTGGTGGAGGTAACTCGGTAGTGTGTTATTTTCTAGATAATTAAACCTAAACTGCTTAGCAAAACAGCAGTTAAACCGTGCATTGATTTTGGCCTATGACATTTAATCAAAGCAGTTAGAATAACTCTTCTGTAATGGTATTTAACAGTGCAGATTACATTTATATCATATTTACTGTATTACATTCATGTGATACATATGGTATCACATATAGTATACAGATTAGTGAAGTGTAAAAGCAGTAGTTTTTGAATATACAGGGTGTCCCAAAAGTCTCCATACATAGGGGACCATGTACGCCTGCACCAGGTGTTCGTGGATGTCCACTTCTCTGTTGGTCTGAAACACTTCCAGTATTTTTGAATGTATTAATAAGTTTGACAACAGTGTCATGTGTGATGTTGTGCTTGCCATGTTATACTTGGCTTCTTGTCATGTTAGAATTACAGCTAGAAAACATCATTAGTTTTACTGTTAGAAGATGGTATACCAGTTTGCCTGAATTTCTGATGCCCCATAAACAAAACGATAAGAATTGAGAATAAAACTAGCTCTTCAAATCTGTCCGAATGTGTTTAATAGCAATTTATCAAACAGCTGTTGAACAAGCAGAACATAGACTTAAATACGACATCTTTGACTTCCAGCAGTCAACTCCTCTCAAATCCACAGCCGTGACATCTGCATCTGTGCGGTTCTTTGTCATAAATGCATCTGATTTAACTGTGAAAAAGGGAATAAAAAAGAGTGACAAAGTGGTTGATTAATTTATTTTCTAATTTTTAAAGGGGACAGAGGAGTGAGGACCTGTGTTGTTTTTTGTTGTTGTTGTTGTTTTTTTTTTTAGTTTATTTTGTTTTGTATTTGTTTAGTTGTATTGATGTAATTGGTGCTATTGGTGCTAATAACGCCAAGGTCATGTTTTTGGTAGCTCTTTGGTCTCCATGATGCTGTAGGAACAGATGTATTTATACTGAGTTTATGTGACACTTGCACACAGATGAACTTATTACATGAACTAACTAGCCTATACTGTGTGTACCAGTTTTTGCTGAATGCATTACATACACATGCTGTTTATTGTTATTCAAAAGTTACTTTCATAGTCATAGGACTCTTTTCCTGTATGGAGATCTAAAAGATTTTTTAAAAATCTCATCAGTAAGAAGCAAGTTGCATCATGGGTCAGAATTTCAAACCCTAAGAAGAGACACATTCATTCATTGTTACTCATGAGCGAAGAGTAGAATAAAGCTAGTGGCAGTAGAGCTTTGGGAGCTTTGGGCCCAGATTTATTGTATTTGTAGCTGAACGTGTCCTGAAGCTGTGTGCCAAATTTCACATCTTTTTACCACATGGTTCTATGGGCTGCCCTAGACACCCCAGCCAAAATAATACAGCCCCAATTCCGAAAAAGTTGGGACAGCATGGAAAATGCTAATAAAAAGAAAGAAGAGTGATTTGTGAATGTACTTTGACTTGTATTTAAACAAAACAACAAACCGATATCCTCTAATAATACTGTATTTACAGAAATGTAAATCTCAATAGAATTGAACTCTCTGTTTCACTCCGTTCCGCTCACCTCATGTGCGTTTTCCCTCCAGACAGGTGTGTGATGTGAAGAGCCTTTACAGGGATTCGGTGCTCCTTACATTGTGCTGTGCAGAAATCACATCCATTATTCAAAACGTCTTTAGTTCAAATGAATTCATTAAATATGCCTATGGTCATAAATAATGAAATGAGTAAATGTAGCTAAAAAAATATATGTACAATCTAAAAATGTTCAATAATTGAATTAATAAATAACACAGGATTTATTATAATAAAATATTATATTATAAAATATTTTTTATTTCATAATGCCCTTTTTCATTATTCATTAAACAGAGCTTGATCATGTGGAATGTCATGACGAACACACTTTTAAAAGAATTGAAATAACAGCAGCTACAAAAAAATATTAATGTCTACATTTGGGATTTACTTCCATAACAGTTTTATCCATGACACTAGTAAATTAAAGCAACATGATGATGATGATGATGGCATTAGACACCCAGAAATAGCTATCAAATGTTGCTGTGTTGGTACTATATCAAGGGTGCACATGATGTACCTTTATATATATATATATATATATATATATATATATATATATATATATATATATATATATATATAATTTCATTAATAGGACATCTATTTTTTGAAGAAAACCATTCAATCCAGTACGGGTCATTTTGACCCCCTTTATGCATTTGTGAAGGTTTTTTTTGGTTCATGCATTGTAGGGTTAAATATCAAAAATCTAAAAGGCGTGTCTCATACCTGACACCTAGATGAACACTTTCCAGTTGGTTATATGACTGTAAGTCATTCCCTTCAAATGCTATTGAAGTTAGAAACGTGTATAACAATGTCCTATGTAACTTTAGAGACGGTCCCTTAATTTCCACATATCTACGAATATCGACCGTCCAACGACAAGCCAGTGACAATTCCAGTGATCTATTATATTGCTACAGGTGGTATTTGTGAATAGGTTTTATTCATATCACAGTGTTCATTTGGGTGTTTTACAGATGAACAGTGTCATAATCAGAGCTGTGGTGTTATTTTTAATGACAGGAGAAACAACACCACATAACATCAATATACAGTAAGTATGAGGAAAATAAAGAGTTACATCACTGGTATGATGATAACTTTTGATCTGTTTGGACAGGAAAGTCGAGAGTGTGTGTGTGTGTGTGTGTGTGGACACTAAGTGCACTCCACCGCGCTGCATTGTGGGTAGAAAAAGCAGTCCGCTTTAGGCTCTGCTCCTCCCCACGTGTCTGTAGGAAGAGCCGGATTCAGAAACATGGTATCCGACACAGTCCTCCACTGCCAGCAATGAAGTTAACGGACGAGGACAGTGGAGAAAGTTGACGCACTGCGACAGAGAAGAGTCAAGTCTGTCTTAAACACCTCAGGTCTGAATGTGGACTTTTAACTGTTATCTAATAGAACCAGGATAGTAATGTCGGCCTGAAAACGTGCTGAGGCTTGCTTAGCTATCACGTCATGTAGCTAGCTAGCTAGCTAACTAGCTAACTTCCATACATAAGCTGGAAACGTTTGTAGCACATAGCATGTAGTGTTCTCATTCATGATAATGGTCCAACGCGGATGTTCTCAGGGTTTTATCTGGACCACCAGGAGGATTATCCTGAGGATCTTCACTCATAAGTAGTGGATTGAACAGCTTTAACACTGATATATGCGCGACTGTTTATAAAGCAGCACTGAGATTTCAGTAAGACTTCTTCTTGGATAAAAAAAATAAATAAATAAATACTAGTAAATAAACCCTGAAATGCAGGAGGATTTTGAGCAGGTTAAGTGATCTAGAGAAGAAAGAAGAATAAAAGACACGGCTAGATGAAGTGAAGACAGTATTAGTGTGGTTTGTTAGCAGCCAGCTAGCTGTACAGTAGGCTTTACAAATCCTTTCGGGATGTTTATATTGACAGAGTTGTCTGACTTTGGCCTGATCCTGTTGTGTTTTGATCTTTTTTTCCTATACTCTAAAAAGAAAGAGCAGTCTGTAGTGAAGGTGCTCAGGCCGATGTGCTAGCATTGGTGGTGTTTCATCCCAAAACAGCTGCGTTTAGGGTTTTAAAAGCTACACTTTATGACTCCAGCGGTTTATTCTATCTAGAACTGTAGTTTCACATTATAAACGGATCAATTTGGCTTTAAGATACATTGCTGGTGTTGTAACGGAATGACAGTCACACTGATGACGTCATGGTTGCATCAGCTATATTAAAGTGGCTTCCATCCATCTATCTATCTTCTGTAGCGGTTATCCTAGACAATCAGTACGTTTACATGGACAACAATAATCCGATGTTAACCCGATTTAGATGATACTCTGATTAAGAAACTAGCATGCAAACAGCGATTTCTGATTAACTTAATCCGACTAATGTCCTACTCGAAGTAAACACAAATTGAATTAAGACATGTGGGGTACTCCTGTTTTAGTCGCATTATCGACGTGCATTATAGACTACGTTTACATGGACAGCAGTAATCTAATTATCGACCTTATTCTGAATAAGACAATATTGTGATGAAGGTGTTTACATGAGTCACTTTCGAATACTCCTTTCACGTTCAGGTTTTACATGTTATAGAACATAGATCGATTAACAGCACACGTCATTATGTCTCCGCGCCACGCCGTCCGACGTTCCCTCCAGAATTTCACATATCGACATACAGTTGGTCTTCGTTATGGTACCGTATACAGTTCTGGGTGTTTTTATTTTTTATTTTTACGAAAGCTTCAAGTGCAGTTAATTATTTGTCGTGCTGTACGTGCAAATAGACGACTGCTTGAAGCCATGGGCTGCGTCCCAAACCATATACTTGCACGTATTTCAGCTACTATATAGACAGTATCTCGTCTATTATATAGGAGGTAAGTACGCGGTTTGGGACGCAGCCGTGCTCTCTTGTTTGCCGTCAAACGATTGAGCACTGCCGCGTGTGTACATGTCCTGTCGCAAAATGCGGTGAAAACTCACACGACGTTAATAATGTGATTAAGGTGTGTATGTGATTGTGCCCTGCGATGGATTAGTACCCTAGGTTCCCCACGACCCTGAAGGATAAGCGGTGTAGAAGATGGATGGACTATTTATTTATTTATTTATTTATTTTTACAGCTTTGTGTTCTCCCAGTGTCCACAAGGGTTTCCTCGAGGTTCTCTGGTTTCCTCCCACCAACTTAAAACATGGTAGTTAATTAACTGGCTACTCTAAAGTGTTAATCTAGTGTGTGTATATGCGCATGGCACCCTGAGATGGACCAGTGTATCATCCAGGTTGTATTCCCAGCTCACGGCCGGTGTTCCTGGGATAGGCTCTGGATCCACTGCAGCCTTGATCAGGATACAGTATTACCGAAGAAGGATGAATGAGTAGTAGCTTAGTGTTAGGGATGTGTCCCTGCTGGCCTAATCGCTGGACCCATGTTAGATATGACACTTTCCAGTTTGGTTCTCTGACATGATTTGTGCCGTGAAGATGTGTGACGTTGACTGACGTGGCACAGATCTTGCACGTGAATGCAAGACAGCAGTTCTGTGTTCAGTTCTGTTGAAAGTGCCTTGAAACGCGCAGCGTTATTCACCGTGTTGACGTATTTTCCACTGAAACAGTAAGTCAGGGCTTTTAAAATAGCCAGGTGAGGTTTTTTTTATCTTACCTCACAGCTGAGTTAAGCCGTATTTAACAGTTAGTACCATGGATTTTTATCATGTCGGGGGCAGGACACTTCACACTTTAGAGAGCATTTGATTGGACGGAAAATCTGACGAGAAGCTGAAGTGCAGAGTGATGTCATCAAAACTGTTGATCCGTATTAGTGGTAGAGAGAGAGAGACTGTAAATTTTGAATGCGTACATCTTGTAAACGCGAATTTCGTCCTTGTTTTGGAGCGCACTAGCTTATAGATAACCTTAAGGCTGACGTATTCATACTAAAAGCCACAAAACGTCCATTTTGCTATCATAGGGACTCGAAAGCGAAAGAATAAAAGACCTTTCCGAGCGTACTGTTGTGTAGTTGACTGTAGATTTGGCTTCTTTTCGAAAATATTTTCGAGCCCATGTTCCCGAGCACACGCACCGTATGATTTACACCAAAGTGTAGTCTTGGAAAATTAAAGTGTCAATGTTCACTCATTCGAAATACTCTCTACAGTGAACAATAACTGCTTTTTCATAGGGACTACATTGCGATAATCAGAATGACACAGCGGTGCTAACGTCTGCCGTTTTGTCTACAGAAGTTGTTGCATGCTGTGCTGCGAGCGCTCCAGCGTTTCTGTGCTGCAACTTTCCTCCTCGTCCCTCCACGATGGCCAGCGGAGAGGAGGATGACCCCATTATACAAGAGGTCTGTTTCTGACCCGTCGTTTTTCTACAGAGAATGACAGCGGTGTTATTAAACTCGCCACAAACACTAACCACCGATTCCATTTGCTTTGTCCTCCTTTCTTGAAGATTGATGTGTACCTTGCCAAAAGTCTTTCAGACAAGCTGTATTTGTTCCAGGTAGGAATAGCAGTTAACATCCACTACGTCTAAGGCTTATTGTGTGTTTTTGTGGTGGGTTTTTTTTACGGTGTAAGGTTACTGTGGTTGTGCAATATCCCAAATGTCTCCTGTTACAGTATCCTGTGCGTCCTGCTAATATGAACTATGACGACATGACTCATTTAACAGCAAAAATTAAACCCAAGCAGCAAAAGGTAATGCTACTTTTGTAGTGTATTAGACACTTTTTTTTTTTTCCTCACCCCTTTATAAACTTCCTTTATCATGTGACGTGTTGTACGTCTTATTCATACGTTCAGGTTGAAATTGAGGTGGCGATTGACACCATGAGTCCGAACTACTGCCGCAGTAAAGGGGAGCAGATTGCGCTGAACGTGGACGGCACGTCACTGGAAGACTCCAGCACTTACTCCATGTTTGTAACTTATTTGATGCAAGATTTGTCCTTCGAGTTCTTTTTTTCCAAAGCCTTGAGTCCGTGTTTTTAAAAAAAAATATTTTTCTTCTCTTTTTCTAAAGTAAAATGATGGATAAGCAAACATTCTCATCGATTCAGGCAACAACAAATACCAGTCGCTATGCTGCTGCAGTGTTTCGTAAAGGTAAGGTACGGTGTGTGTGTGTGTGTGTCTCTGCTCTAATGCGTCTGTTACTGCTGAGTAGTGTGACATTTGTCTGACTGACTGACTGACTGTTGTTGGCAGGTGAGCTTCACCTCACGCCATTACAGGGCATTCTGCAGATGAGGCCCAGCTTTTCATATCTAGATAAAGCTGACAGTAAACACAAGGAAAGGGAGGCAGCCAATGAAGGTAAGTGAGAGCTTCGGGTTTTAATCTTCTATTTGTTTATCCTGTGAAGTGGGGACGATATGACATTGATATTGTTAGAAATTATGTAAGGAATAACACTGTGACAGGCCGTGCTGTTATACAAAAATAATATGTGGTTTATAGTTAGAGTTGTGGACTGTCTGAGAGACAACAGTCATTCTCTCTGTCTCTCTCTCTCACACTCTCTTTCTTTGTCACGCTCTCTTTCGCTGTCTGTCTGTCTCGCTCGCTGTCTGGCGCGCTCTGTCGCTCTGTCTGTCGGTCGCTCTGTCTGTCGGTCGCTCTGTCTGTCGGTCGCTCTGTCTGTCGGGCGCTCTGTCTGTCACTCTGTCTTTCTGGCGCTCTGTCGGTCTGCCTGTCTGGCGCGCTCTGTCCGTCTGTCTGGCGCGCTCTGTCAGTCTGTCTGTCTGACGCTCTGTCGGTCTGTCTGGCGCTCGGCCTGTCTGTCGGTCTGGCGCGCTCTGGATTCATCGGGAATCAAGATTCAAACGAAAGTTTTCTAATGTTTGAGTCATTAAAATTGTAAAATGTTAAACAAGTTTTTCCTCCTCTTCAGTGTTGCATAATTTTTGTAGGCAATATATAAACGCGTTATTAATGAAAATTTTAACAAAATGTTTTTTGTTTTTTTAAGTAAACTTGTATATTGTGATGATATATCGGTATTGTAGAAATGTCTTGACACATCGTGACACATTTTGGTCATATCACCCATCCCTACGTTGAACCAATATTCACTTGGACATAAATAAATATTGATGACGGCATTAGGAGGAAATCTGACGTTTTTAAAAAATGTTAAATCTTATAATTATATACATGCGCGTAATTTAAGATTTCTATACGTTTTTGTCACGTGTAAACCAGTATGATATTTTCCTGCAATTGTATCCTAATAGCTGGAGACTCTTCTCAGGATGAGGCGGAGGAAGATACCAAGCAGATCACCGTAAGAGCTTCAGCTAAATTAAATGAATTTAGTGCACGTCTGCGAACTGTACCTTTCTGATTGAGCTTTCCAGTGACGGTTTGTATCGTAGGTATCTCAGAAACCGTGCCTTTTCTTTGGTTAAGGTGAGGTTTTCCAGGCCGGAGTCCGAGCAGGCCCGTCAGCGGCGCATCCAGTCCTACGAGTTCCTGCAGAAAAAACAGGCTGAAGAACCGTGGGTTCATTTACACTACCACGGTTTAAAGGTAGGTGTGACCCAAATAAGTCGGCCTGTTTCCGAGTCGGAGTTTAAAGCGCGAGAGCCTAATCGGCTGTCATCATTGTTTATTATAGATTATACCCTAGTTACAGAAAATACTAGTTTCTAATTGGCTGGCAAGCGTGTCTGTAACTTTTCTTCAGTTTTAACGCTTTTGATGTAGGTTCTGAATTGTATCATAGTTCTAAATCAGTGCTCCTGGTCTTGTGTGTAATCTAAAGGTGTTGTAATCACGACTCTTCGACAAAACAATGGTATAGGCTAGGCCTGTATTTACGCTCTGACATTGCCTTTGCTGTTGTGGCGCTAAACTCAAATGAGGAAAGTGAATGAATTCTTCATGCACTATTATGCAAGGAAATGTACTGTAGAGACATAACCATACGTCATACGGTGGCATGCTATCAATATGCAGGGTGAAGGTTCTGTTTGATTTAAGTTAAATCTATACGACGTAGCTAATGGATACGTGACATAACGCTCACCAAAACATGGTGAAATCGGTTTACTAGATTAGATTAAGCTGTTCAGATTGCTGCTAGCTGGATAACTTTTGTTAGACTGCTGCTTTCTCTGATCTTGGTCATTCAACTTGTAGGATGGGCGCTCAGAGCACGAACGTCAGTATCTTTACTGCCAGGCCATGGATACCACCGAGAACACGGAGTTAGTGAAAACGCCAAGGTAAGTGTTCGAAGAACTCGCGATAGGGCAAAAATCCCCTTTGATTTATCATAATAAACAGACAGCAGTCCTGGACTCATGGATGTGTTGGAAGTTTTTTTATTTTTTTAAATACATTTTTTTATTATATAAAGTATAAGTTGCTGTGGTTTGTCACCTATATTTTGTTGCACTGGAAACCCATTCATCCTTCCATTTTCCATACCGCTTATCCTACGCAGCCTATCACAGGGTACTCGGGGCACAAGGCGGGGGACACCCTGGACCCAACCCATCGCAGGTCACAATCACACTCGCATTCACACAATTTGGAAATGCCAATCAGCCTACAACGCATGTCTTTGGACCGTGGGAGGAAACCAGAGTTCCTGGAGGAAACCTCCCCCAGAGAACATGCAAGCTCCATACACACAGGGCAGAGACGGGATTCGAATTTCCAACCCCGGAGGCGCGAGGCGAGCGTGCTAACCACTAAGCCTCCAAGCCCGGGAAGCCCTTTTAGAAATAAACCCCAGGACCTAAAGAAATTACTCTCAATTTTTAATCTAGACATGACCAAATAGTGTTTACCAGAGGCAGACTGGGCCATTCAAGACTAACCTATGCATTTTTACTGACTGGTGAAGACCATCAAGCACATTTTACTGAACTGTAAATCCTTTGGAATTAAGAGCCAGCATTTTCATTCAGAGACCTGTTTAATAGATATATTTTTTTAAAAGTACCATCTGAACAGATTTGACAGTTTTTATCTTGTATAAATTTTAAGTGTCTTATTTAATATCATAAATACTTATGGATGTACCTTTTCTTTGCCATGTGAACAGTCTGGTTGCTGACATGGTGTTAAAACTACATACATAAATATCTGGAAGCCCTTTCGATTAAAAAAAAGAGAGATGCCTGATTAAACGGGCCGTTTAAATGGCTGCTACAGGCTGTCTAAAAGCCTTACTCTATATACCACAGTGTCACCGTTGTAGTTTGATTTAAATATGTAGCGGATACACTCGTGAGCTTATCAGCATGTGTGATGAAAGCATAAAATGCAGGAAATTAAATATCCCCCCCCCCCCCAAAAAAAAAAAAAAAAATAATAAAATAATAATACCAACTCGCCCTTGTCATAATTTACAGCCGTCCGGACGCAAGAGTTTTATCATAGAGGAGACATCTTGTTGCGGATGCCCACCTGACCTCGAATATTAAGGGAATATTTTTGGAAAGCGTTCTATATTTTCATATCTATTATAAAATTGTTGGCAGGGAGAATGGATGTTTTTGATTCCTGTTTATTTTCCAGGAAACACCCTAAGTAGAATTAATTTTGGGATTAAAAGCATCCTGTAAAGTTGTCATCATACAGTATAAAGGCAAGCATCATATATATAGTTGGTTGGATTGCGAAGCTAATCAGGCTTTTCTTTTACCAGTGAGTATCTGGCCATGCTTATGCCTCCACTGACGGAAGAAAAAGTGTAAGTAAAAATCCCTCCGTCCCTAAATTTCCTTCAGGTTCTCTCAGTAATTTTTTAAAAAGCTTGTAAAAATGTTGCGTCTTTTAGGGTTAAGCCAATGGGACCTAGTAATGTGCTTTCTATGGCCCAACTACGTACATTGCCACTTGGAGATCAGGTGAAGACCTTGATGAAGAACGGTACGTTTAGTACATATTCTATTTCAATCCGTCAAGACCTTTCGTATTGCAAGATTTGATATTTATTCGATTATCTGCTTCAGTCAAGGTCATGCCGTTTGCCAATCTGATGGGGCTGCTTGCTTCGGGCACAGACTCCACTGCAGTACTGCGCTGCATACAGCAGGTGGCGATGCTCGTCCAGGGAAACTGGGTTGTCAAGAGGTGCGTGTTGTCTTTGTCCTAAATATAATAAATCGCTCGGTATAATAAAGTAATTGATGTTAAAATAAATCTACGCACCTCTATTTGCCGACTATTTGTTTAATAAGGTGTTAAGTAGACGCGTGTATCACGCTGATGTACGACGGCTTGTTTAATAGCGATTCCTGTGAATGATTGTTTTTCAGCGACGTTCTGTATCCCAAGTCCACCTGCAGTCCGCACAGCGGCGTGCCTGCAGAGGTGCTCTGTAGGGGCCGCGACTTTGTGGTGAGTTCGCGCAAAACACAAAATCGCTACGCTACACCGTGAAACTGATTTGACTCGCTTTTATCCGATTACATACGGTGCAATCGCATAAATAAAAGTCTGTTTGCACTGATTTTTTTTTTGTAGATGTGGAGATTCACAAACGAGCGGTCGCTCATGAGAAAAGAGGTCGCTGCTCTCACAAAGGTAGGTCGGATGATGTTCGGCATGGAGCTCGGCTCAGTGTTGTTAGGGCTTGTTGGGCTTTAAGTTGAAACGGTTTATATGTTGTCCATATTTCGTGTCGGATATAAAATGTATTTGAGAAATAAAGGAGGCTGAGTGGGTGGTAGGCATGCGTGATGATGTTTTCCCGGCTCAAAATTTATTATAAAAACAAACCAAAATCACATTTACGTTACATTACATATATTAATTTATTAGTAGACGCTTTTATCCAAAGCGACTTACAGATGAGGAAATACAAGCAAAGTGGAGAACAATACAAGTAGTGCTACCATACAAGATCTTTCAATTGAGTTCTAGAGAAGCAAAGTGTGCAGAGTAGATGTGTAAGTGCCAGAGAAAGGGTTATTTATTTATTTATTTATTTATTTATTTATTTATTTATTTAAGTATAATGTGGGGGTTGTTGGCGTTTTGCCGGGGGGGGACAAAAATTAAAAACTTTATAATAACCTAGTTGCGTAAGTGTGCACACCCCTAAACTAATACTTTTGTTGAAGCACTCCGTCTTGACCGGATTTTTGTAGCTATTCATGATTCCCTCCACCTTAATAAAACCCGGTGTTCTGGCTGAAGAAAAGCAGGCCTAAAGCATGATGCTGCCACCGCCATGCTTCACCGTGGGTGTTGTGTTCTTTTGATGATGTGCTTTTATTGCCCCAAACATACCTTTTGAAATTATTGAATTAATTATACCTTTTTTTTGTGGACCATGGCTTCGGTGTAGGATGAAACCTAGAAGATTCTACAGAAACAGCTGGTCTTTATTTGGGGGTTAATCAGAATCAGAATCATTTCGCTGATGACAGCTGTATGATAAATACTTTTGAATATGAGTTTGAATGGGCCTCATGGTTTTTATGGTGCTTTCAGCTGCCTCCTGAGGACGTCAAGGACTTTTTGGAACAGATGGCTGTTCCCAGAGCAAACAGAGGCTGGGAGTTCCTGCTGCCTACAGACCACGATTTTGTCAAGAAGCATCCTGACGTGGCTCAGAGACAGCACATGCTGTGGCTGGGCATCCAGAACAAGTAAAATGAATTGCGAAACTATTGCTTGTTGACGAGTTAATGGGTTTATGGTGCGTACGGAACGAGCGATGCTTCTCATTTGGTGTAACGAGTGTATTCACGTTTGTGATTTTGCAGGTTAGAAAAAGTTTTCAACTTCTCAAAGGAGGACTTCCTGCACAAGAAGGATGCGCAAATGGGTATTTATCTGAACTCTGTAAACTATCTTTCTTGTCTTTCAGTGCTGCGTTCTTGTAGACCTTTTGTCTTTGCTCGATCTGTCTTACGAACGAGTGCATATATATATATTTGTGTGTGTGTGTTACAGACTCGGTTCATGTTAGCGGTGAGCAGCGTCTCAAGGCAGCTCGAGAGAATGCACGGGAGCGTCATACCTCTCTGCAGAAAGAATTGGACGCCCGAAGACTGAAAGCAGCCTCCATGTCTTCTGGCTCCGGTGGAACTAATACAACGGTGCAGATTAAAGAAGAACCCATGAGCGACTCTGAGGAGCCTATGGACACGTCCAGTTCAGTTCCAAACGGTTCGGTCAACGGTTATCCCTCATCAGACTCCCCTAACACGGACCTCCACAGTGAGTACGGGGCAGCGCAGTCCCCTACCCCGGAGCTCCAAGACTTTGTACGGAGCACTTTCCGGAAACACTTTGTGCTGTGCCTCAGCGAGGTCAAACGCCTGTTCAACCTGCACCTGGCCAGCCTTCCTACAGGACACAGCCGGTTCGGCCACGTCACAGACCGCATGCTCCAGGACACGATCCTCCACAGCCACTGCAAACAGATCCTAGTGCCTGTGAGTACATTTCAAGACCTGATGCTCCTTTCAAAACGTCACTGTGCCTTTCAAAGGCAGCGTCAATCAGTACTAGGACTGCACGATTATTGCCATAGTGATAATTCCGATTATTTTGATCAATATTGAGATCACGATTATTAATTGATTTTAGGGACAACATATTTTTATGAGGGTTAGCAGAGAGGGTTAAGGGCCTTGCTCAAGGGCCCAACAGTGGCAGCTTGGCAGTGCTGAGGCTTGAACCCCCGACCTTCTGATCAGTAACCCAGAGCCTTAACCTGCCAAGCTTCCACTGCCCCTTCGATTGGTGCGGAATTATTTAATAAAGAAGTCTGAATTAAACCCACCTTGTAGCGTTAACATTGTTATTAATTTCCTCCGCCCGACGCCGCTGTGACTACACGAGCATGTCACAGTCGCAGGTTCAGGTCATTTTGCAGGATTAATAAAAGATGGCGGTTTGAGAGGCGGTTTGTTGAGAGAAACAGATGATTACAATGTTACTTTTTTCATCATAATGGCTTCTTTGCAGTATTTACACACTTGTTCGGTTGACTGAGGTGATGAAAAGCAGTGTGAAAGTAACTGTTGCCCGGTGTAGATGCATTTTGGACTTCCTGTAGTTTTTATTCCGATTGTGTTATACAACTCCGAACAGATCACTCGCACCGGTGCTCCTAAATATTTATTCACAGTCGCACAACGTACTTTTCAGTCGCAAATGCGAGTAAAATGGTCTCACTGTAGAGCCCTGAGTTTATCTGCAAAGTTTTTTCCTGTTCGGCGTGATGACGTTTAATGTCCCCGACAACCTCTGTAGTTCCATTTGGCATCATGTTAACGTCATGATTTCCCCTCGCGCAAAGCGCTGGAACACGAAGCGAAGCTGGCAGATCGAGCGCTAAAATGCTCTCGTTTCTGGGTTTTGGCACTACAAATTCCCTGCGCCGCTCTATGGTGATTGGCTGTAAGTTTAGGAAGCGCTTGTTTTGATCTGCAGCGGAGGACGAACTTTAAACGTCAATATCGCAGCCGATCATGTTGATTTAATCGTGGGCAGTCAGAATCGTAATCCCGATCGATATTCGATTAATTGTGCAGCCCTAATCAGTACGTTTACATGGACAACAATAATCCAATATTAACCCGATTAAGACAATACTCTGATTTAAGAAACTACCGTGTAAACAGCAGTTTTTGATTACTTTGAGGATGACTTTAGTGTGATTAAGGTAAACATAAATGGAATTAAGACGTGTGGAGTATTCCTGTTTTAGTCGCATTATCGAGGTGTATTACAGACATGTAAACACCTTAATCACACTATTAACATCGTGTGAGAGTTTTCACCGCATTTTGCGACAGGACACGATCACACACGGCAGCGCTCAACCGTTTTACGGCAAACGAGAGCACGGCTGCGTCCCAAACCGCGTACTTACTTACTATATAGTAGAAGGAATGCATGTATTTCTATATACTATATAGTAGGTAAGTACGCGGTTTGGGACGCAGCCCACGGCTTCAAGCAGTCGTCTATTTGCACGTGCATCATGAAAAATAATTAACTGAACTTGAAGCTTTCGCCAAATTAAAAATAAAAACACCCAAAACGGTATACGGTCCCATAACGAAGACCAACTGTACGTCGATACGTGAAATTCTGGAGGGAACGTCGGATGGCGTGGCGTGGTGACGTAATGACATGAGCCGTTAATCGAGCTATGTTCTATAACATGTAAAACGGGTACATGAAAGGAGTATTCTAAAAGCGACTCATGTAAACACCTTAATCACAATATTGTCTTATTAAGAATAAGGTCCATAATTAGATTAATGCTGTCCATGTAAACGTAGTCAATGTCGAGCAAAACAGAGGTCAATACTTTCCTGTGAATTCCTACAAGCGTATCTTTTGTTGTGTTTGTTTTGGTGATGTTTCTTCTGAGTGTTTTTGTTGCTTCAGCAGTACAAGCACAGTTATTTGAAACGATCCTGATTCCTTTTGCTTGATTTCTAGAATTATAGTCATGTGTTTCCAGTTAAATAAATGTAGTAGGTCAAGCAGAACAGTTTAGGAAGCATGAAGCCTTTCTTTTTATTCATCATCTTGTGATTTATGAATTTAGATCCACCGGCAGAGCAACAATAACAAACTCGGGGAAATAAACATGCGACATTTTTGCTATTGTTAATCCTTGCACGTTAATTACTCTGAGCGATTGGTCGCTAGCTAATCGTTTCCAGTTGTACAGATGCGGTACATTTTGTCTTGCTTATAAGACGGATTCTGAACGAAATAGTTAGTGACTGTTTTGTCTCACTAGATTGTATTTCTCGAGCGTTTCCTTCTTCTTTTTTTAAGTCGCTTAAGCAACAGTCTGCTTTAAACACGCAACAGTTTGAAGAGTCGGAGTGCCACCGATAGATAAAGGTAATTCGATACAATGATACTCTGCAACACTTTGAACGTGCTTTTAGAGACACACTTCTCATCCATGTTCTGTTGAGGAGCGTTGCGCAACCCGCTGTCCTCTTTAAGGAAGCTGAAAACAGAAGAAAAATATTTCAGTAAGGTGAGAGAGAGAGAGAGAAACTCGCTAAGAGTATCATCCATCAGTAGATGATACTCTTGCATGAAACTAGCCAGTATGAAACTCTTCCAGTAATGTGTTTGTATGAAGACTTTTACATAGACTGTATTGTGGTTCACCTAATTTGCATAACTTAGACTGGGGAGCTCAACTAATCAGGGCTGTGGAATAACAGTGAGGCAGACAGTAAAGAAAGATGTAGATTAGAGAAGAGCGTGAGGCATACATGTTTTAATTCTACGTTTGCCCACTATTTAAGAAATTCCTCCAGCAGGATTTTTGTTGTCTTTTAAGCGAAATAAAACGCAAATAAAATTCTGGAGCCGCTCTCACTCGGCTAGGTCAGAGTCAGATAAGTGTGTTCAGACGCTAGCGAGGCCCGAGTTGAACATGGCGGGAATAAACCCTCCATCGCATCCTCCATCCATCATTAACTACAACTATAAGGAATTTCCTTATACACAAGTCCACAGAAGTGCATTGTAAGAACTGGTACATGTATAAGTAGTGTACTATCATACACCAGATTTATTATTTTGCATGTTTCTTGTACCAGTTTATTACTTTTGATGTGTAGCTTTAAAAAAAAAAAAAAGAAAGAAAGCACTGAAGCTGGAAATGGAAATTGATGACCTGTGTGTAGCCGTTTAACTCGTTCTTTGCTGCACAAATAAAACAGCCTAAAAATAGTAATGTCTAGAATCAGTTTTGATTTTTATATTTCTTACCTCTGGACCTTGAAATGATCTAAATAGCTTCCTCTAAACTTGGTTTGTAGCCTAGTGAGGGTTATATCATGGTAACGTTGTGTAATGGGACACAGAGTCACAGAGTCAGCCTGGATACACTCAGTCCTGGGTGTGGATTTGTTGGCAAGTTGTGCTGCGCTGTTTGCTGGAGTATTTTTGATGTTTTGTGTTTAGTATTTTCATTGTATCTAGTAGACCAGTGGTCCTCAACTAGGGGGGGGTCGGAGAGATCGGAAGTGGGGCGCAGGTTGTTTTCAAGAAAGAAAAAAAAAAGACAGACAGGGCATCATTTGTGTACTCGGTGTATTTTTATTGCTTTTCAAATAGAATGTGTATAAATGAAAAACCCCGCGTTCCCTCTCCTTCTGTATTTTCTTGTTGCTGGGGAGAGGCGGAGCTTATCCTGCCTTTTATCTAGCTGTCAGTGCAGACCAGTGCTGCCAACTTAACCACTTTTCAGACCCCTTTAGGAACTTTTTTTTGGGGAAAAAAAAAGCACCTAGCGACAAATCTAGCGACTTTTTGGACAAACCTTAGCAACTTTCCAAATGTCGCCAGTACTGTCCTGCAAGCACGAGGTCTTGCTTTCCCGCTGCACTCTCACCTCTCTCTGCGTCTGCGCTGTTCAGTGAAAGGCTGAGAGCCGGAGATTTAACAACGTCATGGATAACGAGACGCGCCCTTCGTCCCAATTTACATCCTTCATATACGAATGTTTTTAGAACTCAAGATGAATGAAAAGCAACATGTTTTACATGTAAAATAGGCCACGTTATTACAGTCTAGTTCTCTTGTTCAAAGTAGTCATAGTGTTCAGAAACGTTTTTCATCATTCGTGTTCCAGACCTGTCCGTTATATAGTTTTATAAAAGTTATTTTAAAAAAAGATCAGTAAAAGTTATGAAGTGTCATTTTAAAAAAGTACAAAACCAAAAAAAATCTATCTATCAAAAACAGATTATAGATTAGGACAGGATATATATATATAGATAGATTTTATATAGAATAGATCATTATACCTGGTCTCCTCCAATATGTGTGGGGTGGGGGGGCGTGCCACATGATAGAGGAGGCTTGGGAGGGCTTTAGTTACAAAAGGTTGACACCTGTTGTCTTTGGTTGTCCACATTGTGTAGCCTAATCCAGGTTTGTGTTTTAGGCATCATCCTTTGCTTTGGGTTTTGGGTGTGCAGGGGAGGGCAGGAAGACTTGAGTTATACTTACTATTAATGGAGACAAAGCTCATTACCAGTCAAGTTGAAGCTAATGCCTTTGGGAGTGGAGCAGAGTCTCCTGTCTGTGTGTGTTCATGGACTTTACTGTAATCCTCAAGCTCATACTTGCTCGTTTGACGTGGTGTGTGTGTGTGTTGATCAGTTTAAGGTGCTTTTGGGATGCGGCAGTCTGATTACATCCCAAAAGCATACGGCTTATCTCGGCTTATTCCGAGATACAAACCTCAACGCAGAAGGCCTGAGCTAGAATGCACTTTTCTGTGTTTTATATTTTCAGTGTCACTGTGTTGTCTTGTTTGGCCTGGATTTAAAAAAAAAAAAAAAAAAAAATAGATTAATATCACTGAATTAGACTTGTATGTTGTGTATTATATAAATTATCTCCAGGGTAACTGGAGAAACCTTATCGGATCCTGAGCTTGGGTTACTGTCTTTGTGAAGCTATTTCTCATATCTCTTTCTCATATCTCACATTCCTCTTTCCCTCTCATCTCTCTCTCTCTCCTTCCTGCTCTCTCACCAGATGTTCTCTCATCTCTTTCTCTCATATCTCTCTCTCTCTCCTGCTCTAACTTCTCTCACCACTCTTTCTCTCGTATCTCTCTTTCTCCTGCTCTACTGTAACTTATCTCTCTCTCTCCCATAGTGTTCTCACATCTCTTTCTCTCACATCTCTTTCTCCTGCTCTAACTTCTCTCACATCTCTTTCTCTCGTATCTCTCTTTCGCCTGCTCTACTGTAACTTATCTCTCTCTCTCCCATAGTGTTCTCTCATCTCTCTCTCTCCCATAGTGTTCTCTCATCTCTTTCTCTCACATCTCTTTCTCCTGCTCTAACTTCTCTCACATCTCTTTCTCTCGTATCTCTCTTTCGCCTGCTCTACTGTAACTTATCTCTCTCTCTCCCTCTCTCATATCTTTCTCACTCTCATATCTCTCACCTTCTCTACTGTAACTTATCTCTCTCTCCCTCTCTCATTGCTTTCTCTCTCTCTCATATCTCTTTCTCTCTCTGAAATCCTTCTCACGCTATCTCTCATCTCTCTCCTGCTCTACTGTAACTTATCTCTCTCTCCCTCTCCCATAGCATTCTCTCATCTCTTTCTCTCTCATATCTTTCTCATCTCTCTCTCTCATCTCTCTCTTCTGCTCTAACTTATCTCTCTGACCTCTCTTTTTCTCGTATCTCTCTCTCCTGCTCTACTGTAACTTATCTCTCCCTCTCCCATAGCATACTCTCATCTCTTTCTCTCTGATGTATCTCTCTCTCCTGCTCTAACTTATCTCTCTCTCATCTCTTTCTCTCGCCCTCACATCTTTCTCTCAGATCTCTTTCCCTCTCATCTCTCTCTCTACTGTAACTTATCTCTTTCTCTCTCTCTCATATCTCATCTTTCTCACTCTCATATCTCTCTCCTGCTCTACTGTCACTCCTCTCTCTCCTCTGCTCTAACTTCTCTCATATCGCTCATCTTTCTCTCTGTCTAATCTCATATCTTTCTCTCTCATCTCTCATCATTTTCTCTCGTATCTCTCACATCCTTTGTCTCTCTCAGGTTTTTTTCACACTCGTATCACGTTCTCTTACATATGTTTCTCTGTAATATATCATCGCTTTCTCTCATATTTCTCTTATACCCATCTCTCTAATCTCATCTCTTTCTTTCTCTCATATCTTTTTCTTGTGCTTGTATCACTTTCTTATATATCTCTCTCTTTCTCTTGACTCTCTTAGATCTCTCTTGTATCTCTTTCTCTGTGTCTTTCTGATACTTGTGTCACTTTCTCTTATATCTCTCATATCGCTCTCTGTCTCGCTCATTTCTTTTTCTCTTGTATATCTTTCTCTCATCTCTCTATCTCCTGTTTCTCTTTCATACCTCTTTCTCATATCTCTCATCTCTTTCTGCCATAGAGCTCATATTTCTTTCTTGTATCTTTTTCATATCTCTTTCCTTTATTGTTTTCTAGCCATTTAATTTACTAGCAAGCTTGTCTGTCATGTTTTTGTCCTATCTATATAAAGTTGTTTGTTTTGGGTTTTGTTTTTTTTTCTTTCTTTAAAATGTCGATTTCTTTCTCTCCAGTTTCCCCCTCAGAGCAGTGCTAGTGCAGACGAACAGAAAGTCTTTGGCTTATGGGAGAATGGTGAAACGTTTGATAAGGTAACACTCTGCAGCACTGTTGTTTTTTCTTTTCTTTTCTTCTCCACTTTGCCATTATTTGCCATTGTGGCTATTTGTGTAACCTGCTACTTAGCACAATGATAATGACTTCTTTTTTTTTTTTGGTCACTGATTTTGTTTACTTCTGCTTTTGATCTGAAATTCCTACTCGTGTTTGTCCCATCTAGCACCGCCAAGTTCTGTTTGAGATCTTTATGAAGAACTATCGCGTAAGGAGAAACATTATTCAGACCCGACTCACACAGGAGCTCGGTGATGCTGTCACCAAGGCTGACGTGGACAGGCTGCTCAAGGTATCAAATGAACATTAGACAAACCCAAACCCCCCGCCCCACATGCCCCTACACCCATTTGTAAATTGACTGTGTGTGTGTATGTATGTATGTGTGTGTGTGTGTGTGTGTGTGTGTGTGTGTGTGTGTGTGTATATATATATATATATATATATATATATATATATATATATATATATATATATATATATATATATATATATATAAAATATGTGTGAGTGTGTGTGTATATAAGCTGAATTATCAAATGCATTCATTATTTTGCTCTAGGAATGTTGCATCAGCCTAGGGGGAATGTGGTACCTGAAGGGCACTGTGCAGTCGTGACAGTAGGAGGAGGAGCCCTAGGGATCCTGTCAATCAAAAAAAAACAAAAACTTCTGAGTTTTTCTCTGTAAGGGGGAGATGGAGCCGACACACAAATCAGTCACTGCCCCCCAGCTAGAGAGGACTGGCTTTGGAGGACAAAAAGCCCCTCCCCCCATCGCTGCTCCAGGACATTGCTTTTGTTTACCTTCATGGACACGTAGCTGAGCGTAGCCAAAATCAGAGCTTGTGGAAACTTGCAGGACACCTCACCATTTCATACAAAAGGGCTTGAGATCCCCCGGATCCTACACAGCGTCTAGTTAAAGAAGTACTGGAAGGAAAGAGATGTATATGCAAAGCTTACTTTGAAAATTTGTCGTTTCATGATTTACCGTTCACACTTTTCTTATCTTGCATTTACGCATTAGTATTAAAGAAGACTGGATGGTAATTTTCTCGTGTGTGGCTTTTCCAAGAGATGTGCCCTTATTATATTGGCCTTTTCATAGGACCTGAATGAGAGGTTTTAAGTTTTTGTCCCCTGCCAAATCATTTTACAATCAGAACTTGTGTTGGGGTTTTTTTTTTTTTTGTTGTTTTTTTTTTTTTCCCTCTAACATCTGTAGAGCACAGGATCTAGTGGTTTCCTTTCCTTTATCGTATTAATTTGCCTGAAAAGGAAAGTTAAAATAACACTATGCACTATCGTGCCATAGTGTCCCTTCCTTCAATGTAACAGCTACACCAAAGCTCTGATGTGCTGGGAAACGGTCCTCATGTTTTAATAGCCATGGAAGGTGGATGGAGATTCATTTCCTTTTATGTTATAAAAAAAAAAAAATGAAGTGCAGAAAAAGCCTGGAATATGCTGTGGTGTCAGTGATAAACATTTAACTACAGTAGATGTCCTTGAAAGCATGTATGGAAAGGAAATGTGAACTCACCACGTGCATCGTCCTGTTGTGGCCTTCCGGACTGTAGTTCTTAAATATAATTGAGGCTGCTGGATGTTGTTCTAGTTGGTTTAAAACTGATGAGTTGGCAAACATCATACATTTCATTTCAAATCGTTGCTTTATTTAGATATGTGAGCTAATGCCCTGATTGATTTTCTTTTCTTTCTATTTTTTATTTTTTTGGTAATTTGTGTATGCAGTACTGACTCAAAGGTAAAATCTTTTCATCAGTGTGATCTTGTATGTCATTGGAGGGCCTGTGGATGTCCCGGCAGTTAAGTGTGCTGCTTGATGACTGTATGAACTGCAAGTGTGGGTTTGGTTTTAGTGATGAAGCGAGTGTTCTACATGTTCTGATTTTTCATGTGAAAGTGCCTCTAATTTATTTTCAGGGGAAATATTACCTATATTTAAACGTACTCTTGTGGTTCATAGAACCTTTTGCTTTATATCCATTCTCATTTTTTTTTTCTTTTCTAACGTTATGATATGCCTGGATCCTGTTTAATTCATTTTAATCATTCCACATATTCATAAATAAATGGACACGTCACCAAATATCGAACGGGTTTGACCTAAAAATGCAAGTTGGCTGTTTTGTTGGAACATTATGCTCAATAAACACTGCAAAGAAAGAATTGTTTCCAGTGTGTCTTTGTAAGCTTTTTATGTTTCTGTAAATACAGACAGGTCCATCTGTCCATTTCTCATACTGCTTATCCAACACCGGCTCACATATCCAAGGGAACTCTGGGGTGGCACTATGGACAATTTGGAAATGCCAATCCGCCAACAACATGTTTTTGGACTGGGGGAGGAAACCGGAGGTGGGATTCGAACCCCCAGCCCCGGAAATTGCAAGGCAAACGTGCTAACCACGGACCACCACGGGGGCCTGCAGGGATCCCCGCAGACAGAAGAGCCACTACAAATCAGTACAAAGATCTTTTGATTAATCACCTTTATTCTGTGATGAATCATGTCTATCCTGATGGGAGTGGTCTCTTCCAGGATAACCCCACCCCCATCAGTAGTGCACGAAGCCTTGCTGAATGGTATGATGATGAAAATTATGTAAATCGTATGCTTATGGCCTTTACAGTCATCCGATCTCATCCCAACTAACCACCTATAGGAGATTTTGGAGTGTCATGTTATAGCACTCTCCATTATCAAAACACCCAACTGAGGGAATATCGTTACGAAGAATAGTGTTCATTTGTCCAGTACAGTTCCTGAAACCTGAATCTGTGCCTTAAAGCTGTTCTAAGACACTTTATGTTCTCCTTTAATGTGTTACCTGTCTGTATATACACTATATGGTAAGTATAGTGTATATACTATATACCAAATATATGTGGACACCCCTCGTAATGATTGTGTTTCCGTGTTTCAGACACGCCCATTGCTATCAGGTGCATAAAATCAAGCACATAGCCATGCAATCTCCACAGATACTAGCCGTAGAATGGGTCGTAACAAAGGGCTCAGTAACTTTAAACGTCACACTCTCGTAGGATGCAAGCTTTGCCACAAGACAGTTGTGCCCTGCTAAATCCCACCTCGTCAGCAGGAAGTGCTATTCTTGTTAAAAACCCGCAACTATCCTCTGTTGGATCACTCGCTACATGGTTCCAAACTGTCTCTGGAAACAACCTGCTCGAGAAACGTACATCAGGAGCTTCATGAAATGGGTGTCCATGGCCGTGCAGCTGCACATACAAGCGTAAGATCACTACGCTCAATGGCAAGCTGGAGTGGTGTAAAGCACAGCGCCACTGGACTCTGGAACGGTGAAAACGTATTCGCTGGACTGATGAATCACGCATCACTATCTGGCGGTCTGATCATCGAATCTGGGTAATGCGGATGGGTTTGGATTCCAGTGAATTTAAAGTTGATGCTACAGCATACAAAGACAGTTATAGTATGCATCTAAGTTTGTGGCAAAAGATTTGGGAAGGCACTTTTCTGTTCCAGCATGTCTGTGTCCCTGTGCACAAAGAGCCATCCATAAAGACATGGTTTGACAAGACTGATGTTGAGGAACTCCAGTGGGTCCTACACAGAACCCTGACCTCAACCCCACTGAACACTTATGGGATGAAATGGAACATAGAGAACGTACATTCCTGACCTCACAAATGCTCTTTTGACTGAATGGACACAAATCCCCACAGACGTCTTCCCAGAAGAGTGGAGGCTCTCCATACTACTACTACCCATGGTTTTTGAATGGGATGTCCAACAAGCTTGTATGGTCAGGTGTCCACATACTTTTGGCCATACGGTGTGTTTGCCTAGTATAATGCTAAACCAGTGCTTTCATGCTTTGAAAACATTGAATACCTAGTCATTTCCAAATATATTTAACACACAGCCTTTTTTTTCTTTTTGAAATAAAACTTCGATACAAGGCTACACGGATTATTACTGTAAAGCAAGCATCACATTTAACATTAACATTTCTCTACTCATTATACCTACTCATTATTACTAATTATTCTGTTAACTTTGTAGTGCTTTTGGGCCATGGATTTCAGGGTGACTAGCAGTAGGAAATATTTATATAGAAGGTGTTGGCTCAAATTTAGCCTATTACCCAAAAACACTTAAAATTCAACATAGAAGCAAATACTCACATCTACCTCTGAGCCCAGTTGGAGATAGAAAAAAAAAACACCAGCCGTGAGTGAGAAGAAGCAAGGGTCCAGATTTATTGGTTCCGTTCCACCACACGAGATCCACACCGATGAGAATTCTCAGAAGTGATCTGACACCCGGAGCTCAAGCTCCAGTATTTATACTGTATTTACACAGTAGATAACCAATATATTTCAAAAAGACTATGATATCAATACCAATAGGGTTAAAAAAGAGCTCATCTACATTACCATTATGTTTTGAAAAAGGCCTTTCCAATTTACCATTAGGTTCAAAAGTGGAGAGACAAAACAATTTAGAGTGACCTTGGTCTCACTTTTATCTCGCGGGGGGGCAGCTTGACTCAGCTACCCTTATAAATGGCTCCTCATGGTTTTCTCTTAAAATTAAGGCCTTCCTTGCGAGACAAGAGTCTTCACCATCTGACTTATGAGTAAGTTACATTTTTCTGTATTTCTAGTTTATAATTTATTTTCATATTTGCTCTATATCTCTATTTTATATATAGTTATACTGCTTGCAAAATGGTTTACTGTACTTCCTACTTCATAATATCATCATATTACCCTTCTACTATCCTACATATCCTACTACTCTTTATTTTTATAAAGAGTATATATAAAGAGTATATATTTTATTATTATAAGATATTACCCTTATAATATCTTAATACTCCTTTTTATTATTCTTATAAAGTTATAATGTTATGTGTGTGTGAGAGAGAGAGACAGAGAGAGTGTGTGTGTGTGTTATGTCTACATGCCCGCCCTTGACTGTACAAGAGTGTGTGTGTGTGTGTGTGTTTGCACTCCTCAGCTCTTATACTTCTTTTTGACTTTTTGACTAATAAACCATAGTGTGTTACTCTTAAAGTGTGAATCCAATTCGTCAATATCCGCCTAATACCGCTTCTGTGTGTCTAGGTGCCTGTCGTCATTTTTCCTTCTCTCCTTTACTGGAGGGGCTGGATTTGAATCTGACCATTCTTCCCTCTTCTCACCTGTCAGTCCGCCCTACTCTCAGTGGTCTCCTTATTTCACCTTTGCTGACTATCCCATGTCCCCAGGACACACCCCATTTTCTTCCCCCTACCGCTCTCCTCAAGATTACGCACCCACCAGTCCTGTGAATTATCAATAAAATTACATATTACTCATACTAGGTCTCCCTCATGTTTATTTCATGTCATTTTTATCCACAACAAAGGCAAATCCTAAAAGAGTTTTATTAATTACTTGTCCTGGGTTTCACATTGTCTATGAAGAAAAGTGTGTGTGTGTGTGTGTGTGTGTGTGTGTGTGTGATGTCAGGACATGCTCAATATATTGTGTTTCCATAAACCTGATAAATTTACAAAATAATGACCACCGCTGATATCTGAGGATCAGGTAGAGTTATTGTGACCTCTTTGAAGAAGCCAGACAAAGGTTTTCTTAAATCCTGAATCAAAGAGTAACTATTGTTTTCTATAAACCTTTTTGTGGCAGCACCACTAAAACATCAGCAGTACATACAGTCCAGTCAGCATTTGGTGATGTCCATGGGTTCCAGACTTCAGGCAGTGACTGACTGCAAAGCATATGTATCCATCCATCTTCTACCGCTTACTCCTTCTTCAGGGTCACGGGGAACCTGGAGCCTATCCCAGGAAGCATCGGGCACAAGGCGGGGTACACCCTGGACAGGGTGCCAGCATCCATCCATCCATCCATCTTCTACCGCTTACTCCTTCTTCAGGGTCACGGGGAACCTGGAGCCTATCCCAGGAAGCATCGGGCACAAGGCGGGGTACACCCTGGACAGGGTGCCAGCATCCATCCATCCATCCATCTTCTACCGCTTACTCCTTCTTCAGGGTCGTGGGGAACCTGGAACCTATCCCAGGGAGCATCGGGCACAAGGCGGGGTACACCCTGGACAGGGTGCCAGCATATGTATCCAAATATAAAAAAATAATTCTAATATTTATTATTATGCGTTTGTCCAATTACTTTTGAGCTGGTGAAGATGGAGCGACTGTAATTCCTAAACGGTTCATGCGATATTATTGTTAAAGCCCTTGAATTAAAGCTGAAAGTCTACACTTCAAGCATCGTTTCAGATCCATTGTGGCGGTGTACAGAGGCGAAATTGCGAACGTTGTGCCGCTGTCCAAATACATATGGACCTGACTGTATAATACTGAGCAAAAATGATTCAAAAAAGATCATGTAGAGCACATAAAGACTTAAAGGGAGATCATAATTCTCAATTAGGTCTATCTCTGCAATAAAATGTGAGATCTGAAGCTCTAGCTTGGCTGTGCTTTAAATATCCGTATTCCTTTGCGATTCCAGTTAATTCAGACCCTTAATTCCCCTCACTGCCTTATTATACCTGATGCCTGCTGGGAGATTTTTGGAGGACAAATCTTGGGAACTTGAACATGGGAGGTGCACAGTATTGAACTGCATTTAACTTGACTTGGCCCTGTTCATCTCTAAGTCCTTTTTGCTATTCTGTATATAAGTGAAAATCTCATTGAAGAGCGTTTTGTATTCAGGCAGCTGAGCACAGTCCTGAGAACATGTCTGTTTGACTGAGCACTGATTGACTGTGGCTGTCTGCACAGCTTTGTCGCACTGTGACCGCGACCCATCTTCACAGCGGCGCAGAAGTGCGTTGTATTTCCTCTGTAAAGCGTTGTACTGAGCGTCCACCTCATTTAGCAGTGACACGCCATGGCTCTGCACGGTCACTAAATGCCCCCTGTAGGCATCAGGGTGTTCTCCATTTCTCAGGTCCTCATCCTTGCTGCCAGCCTCAAGCAGCTGCCTGTGGTTGTTGCAGCGCTTCAGTACTTGGCTTGTCTCCCACATCTCACTCACTTCCTCCTCTGAAGGGAAGAACAGAGTGCCTGGAAGCATGTGTGAGACTGAATTGGAACGCAACAGCTGCCGTAGTTCCTCGACTTCAACCTCCACCTCAGACAGGCGAGCCTTATAGCCTTCCAGCAGAGTCACACGTGGCTCCAGCTCACTCATCTCTCGGGCCAGAGCCTCGGTCTCCTGCTCAGCAGTCTCTCTTAGGGTTCGCTCTAAATTCAGCTGGGCCTGCAGTGAGTGCACTGAGTGCAAAAGGGCTGTGTGCTCATCCTCTTCCCATTCATCTTTCTCTAGAGAGGGAGTGTTCGCAGATACGGCATGCTCACTGGGTGTGTACCTGAAATACACAGAGCTATATGTCAGACTAATGGAAAAATGAATGCAAATTAGAATTGGATAATGAGAACTAGCTGGTAAAGAATGACAATAAAGTGTTAATACAGCGAAGCAAAAACGGTTTTTGATTAATTAGATCTATCAAAAGGGAAAATAACATTCTCTGTCACTGACCACTTGCACATGTATGCAGTTATCCAATCAGCCAAGTATGTAGCAGCAGCACAATGCTTTAAATCATGCAGATTCAGGTCAAAAGCCTCGGTTAATGTTCACATCAAACATCAAAATGGGGGACAAATGTGATCTCTGTGACTTTGATTGTGGCATGGCTGTTGGTACCAGATGGACTAGTTTGAGTATTTCAGAAAGTGCTGATCTTTTCTCACACAAGAGTCTCTAGAGTTTACACAGAATGGTGTGAAAAACAAAAACCACTGAGTGAGTGACAGTTCTGTGGGTGGAAACGCCTTGTTGCTAAGAGAGGTCAGAAGAAAATGGCCAGATCGGTTTGAGCTGTCAGGAAGGATATAGGAACTCATATAATCACTCTTTACAAATATGGTGAGCAGAAAAGCATCTCAGCATGCACAAAATATCATGTTGTAGCCCAAAAAAGGTGGATGGGCTACAACAGCAGTAGACCACATCAGGTTCCTCTCCTATCAGCAAAGAACAGGAATCTGAGGCGATCATGGACAGAGACTCACCCAAACTGGAGAGTGGAAGATTAGGGGAAAAAATCATCTGGTCTTTTTCCAGTCTTCAACTGTCCCGTTTTGATGAGTCTATATAACCCTAATGGTTTGCAGGTTTGTCTCATGTAGATTAGCAAGACACCATTCACAGGTTATCTCTGGTTTCCTCCCACCTTGCAAAAAACATGCTGGTAGGTGTACCTCTAGTGTAAATGTGTGTGTGTGTGTGTGTGTGTTCCCATATTAAGACCAGTATTCCCATGATGGGCTCCATGATAAAGCAGTTGCTAAAGATGAACTTCATTATATACTCTTTACACTCGATGTAGATGTACTTCAATGTGAATTATGTCAAAAAAAAGAAAAAAAAAAGAACAGAAAGTCTGCCTTACCCCTCGATCTTAAGCTGGGCTGAGCGGTTTTCCAGGGCGAGTCTTTGGTTGCTCTTTTCCAAGTCTCGTGCAGTCGCATCTAGTTGCTCATAGACTTTCGCATGCTGATCATTCACTGACCTGAGCATTTCCACCTGCTTAGATAGATGCTGAACAAAAGCACAACATCTTAGAAAATCTATTTGTATTCTATTACTAATAGATATTTAATCTGGGAAAGACTCTTGCAGGTGTGTAGTTTCTCAATGATTTACAATACACATTATCTGTGGGGTCCAGTGGTAATATCATTTATATTACTGTACTGTACTGTGTGATAAGGTATATTATGCTACTCTTATCAGTAGTGCTAAGTCACACAGAAAAAATGAAATAAACCTAGTTACTAAACAAGCATCCTGTGTCTGTATATCTGAGTCTTTTATGCACCTCACTCTCCATATCTCAGCAACAAAGACTGACCTCATTAAACCGTCTTAGTACTTTACAAACCTGTGATGTTAAGGTCGAATTTTTCAGAAACACATACTAATCAATCACTGTACACAACCATTAGTTTACTGTGACAGGCTCAGCCCTTGAAAGATACCACATAGTTATTGTTTCCTTGTATTAATGGCTTGGTAGTTCAGTGTTTTGTAATTGGTATAAAAAGAAATCAGTGTTCTCTTAAAGTCGCTTTGGATTAATGGCAATTAAATAAAATAAATCAAATTAAAAACGTGCAATGCATATGGAAGCCTCCTACATGAGGGTAAAAAACAAGGACTCATACACGCTTCATGATGCTTCATGGCCCTTTGTCAGTACCTCGATTTCCTGTAGCTGCTCTTGGTTGGTGGTGTACGTCTCCTGAAGTCTTTCCTCCAATTCATGATTCCTCTCCAGGAGATTTTTGCCCAGCTCAGCGGCCAAATGAAGATCTGTGCATAGAAAGACAGTGTCATACAATACAAACGAGATACAAGAGCATGTTTCTGTTGAGAGCCGATACAAGGCCATCATGGCAACAAGATTATTCAAATTAAATGGGGTGCATATAACTTCACATCCAATGCTGCCGTGGAGACAAGAAGATTTGCTCATTAGGAAGTATTGTAGTACTTTGTGAAACTTATTTTCAAGTCTTTTTTGGTAATTCAGTGATTTAGTTTCTCCACTTAAGCAGTGACCTGTCATCAGTGCACCTTCCTCTCAAGTCTTTTTCATGAGTAGTGAAAATTGACTTGTCACAGGATGTGGTGCAATCATGTGAACTGCCATGGGAAGAAAACCATGCTTCCGTAACAGATATCTACAGTTTTGTTCAAACATATCGTTCTCTCCGAGCGTAAAAATAACGTGTCTTCAAAAGTGAAGCAAGGAGATAAAATAACATTACCTTTAATACTTATACTAATATAAGAAAAAATGCCTATTAGATGCCGTTTGAATGCCTGCATTGTTCTTTATAATAATAGTAATTGAGCGTAAAATAGAAATATAATGTAAGCTGTGCTGAAAATAGAAATATAAGCTGTTTTACCATTCTCCAGATCTCGGTGGTCATACCACAGTTCTTCCTCTTTAATCTCGAATTCCTCCTCTGCTATCACGTCTGTAAGCATCTTCACTCAGAGAAGCAGAAAAACTTTGTGTGTTATATTAAAGCAAAGTGCTACAGTAGTGCATCTCCTATTTCTAATTGCGCAAATTTTCTGCTTGCTCTATGATGTTCATTTACTTACTCTTGGTCACGCTATGTTCACTCTTAACACAGGATGTTGGATTTCTCTCTCTCGCTCTCTCTCGCTCTCTCTCTCTCAGGAGTGCAGGAAGGAGGAGATCAACGTGGCGCGCTCTCTGTACCTCAGATAATGCTGTGACGCAATCCGTGCCAAGTTTATCACCAGTCTAATTAGTCTAATTATATGTGTGAACCTGAAAGGAGTACAGAGTACAGGTATAATCTAACATGTCATTTTTTTATTTTATTTGGTGATGGCACTAACAGAGTAAGCCAGGTGGGACTATAGTGGAATAAGATGTGCCAGAAAAGAAACACAAGGTAATATATACTACAAAATTATATATATATATATATATATATATATATATATATATATATATATATATATACACACACACACACACTACTGGACAAAAGTTTGGAGACTGAAATGTTTCTCATGATCTTAAAAAGCTTTTGATCTGAAGGTATATGATTAAATGTTTGAAATCGGTGCTGTAGGCAAATATATAATTGTGCCAACATATTCATTTCTTTTATTAGAAAACTAACATTTTATTTACAAAAAAAAATTTTTTTAAAAGGATGACTTGGAGCGAAATATTACCGAAAAGCAGCCAGTAAGTGTCCAGCGTAGGTGGGAGCTCCTTTAATACTGTTTAAAAAGCATCTCAGGGAGATTCCTCAAGAAATCGGTTGAGAAAATGCCAAGAATACATTTCTGGAAATTCTAGGCAAAAAGCGTGTCTACTTTGAAGATGCTTGAATTAGTTCGATTTATTTTGGATTATATATCACAATATAATTCCTATAGATCCATTTGTGTTACTCCAGAGTTTTGATGACTTTATTATTATTCTAAAATGTGGGGGGGGGGGAATTAAAATAAAGAATGAGTGTGTCTAAACTTTTGAACGGTAGTGTGTGTGTGTGTGTATATATATATATATATATATATATATATATATATATATATATATATATATACACATATATAGACACACTCATTCTTTAATATATATATATACCATGTGCTAGCTTGGTAACTTGGTAAAATGTGTAACTATAAAGAACCAAGCTAGCACATGGTTCTTTATAGTTACACATTTATCAGTGTTTTTGGATAATGTTGGATAATGTATGTGATAACATGTGATTCTCCATGTCAGATTATACCAGGGGTTCGCAACCGTTTTTGTGAAGTGACCCACTATTAAGCTTAACCTTAGTGGGTCACTTCACAAAAACGGTTGCGAACCCCTGGTATAATCTGACATGGAGAATCACATGTTATCACATAATCTGTTGTAGAATATGGCCAAGACTTTACAGTGTGATGACGTTTAAGGACCGCTGTAATCACACATCTAAATTTAAATCTCAAACTAGCTTTAAGTGTGCTTTGATCAAATTTTTCAATCGGTACATACCATAGCAAAAAAAAACAAAAAAAAACAACTAAATGTGCTTAATGTGAAAAATGGACATGTGAAAATACATTAATAATGAAAAATGAACAGTAAAATAAATGAAGCATGTGGAGAAAGAAAACTACATGTGAAAGATAACGCCACATGCCCTCCGTGTGAAAATTTCAACATGCGAAAACAAATGAAACAATCACACCAAAACTGAAATGAATCATGTCAAAAATTACATGTGAATAATGGGACATTATTAATGACATATAACCTCTAACAAAATTAAACTGAGCGGCTATAACACTTGACTTATGCTATAGGCTATCTAGTAGTAACCCTAGTACTTTCTATAGTAACCCTGTAGGTATATGATGCATCTGAGTGGTAGATAAAATGATATTAGCCTACTTACTGTTACTGATGGAGAAGCCCCGACTGTATATAAAAACGCAAAGCATTCTTGCTCACTCTGAGGGAGCAATACACTTCTTAGACCTGCAGACTTGCACAAACCCCACCCTAACCAAAATGAATAAACTCCAACCATTTTTCTCTAGCAACCAAGAGAAAAGAAATGGTCTACGCTGTAAGCTGCTACCGTAGAGCAAAACCCACCTGCGGGGACATATTTTAGAGCACGTTTAATTGGACGGACACAAAGCAAGTACAGGTTGACCTCATTACATTTAAAAAAAATCATGTTCCCAGAAGGGATGAACTATAAAATTTAAACTAAACCTAATTGCTCATTTTGTTTCTAGATATACTATAGTATTTTGTGTCCAAAAAGCACTGCGAGGACCAAAAGCTCTGAAACATCTTTACAAAAAATGGATGGATGGATGGATGGATGCACATTGTATATACAACAGAACCCAGATAATCCATGGATAAAATACAGTGTATATACAAGTAATATGCAGATATTATATTAAGATAACTTAGGATATACACTATGAATTTACAATTATATATATATATAGAGAGAGAGAGAGAGAGAGAGAGATAATACAGAATATAGAGTATGTCTAGTTAATAATATACAAAACTGTAACTCTGTCACGTGTTTAAAGAAGACAACAGAGTTTTAAAATATTTTACTCATAAAGATGTACAACGACGTTACGACTCACCCCACTCTTCCCTATACAAAAAAAAAAAAAGAAATAAAACGACTCCATCTGGTGGTGGGATCGGTGATCGTCGTAGTTGTTTTTGACGGACGCATTTACGTGTACCACAGGAAGTAAATGTCTTTCATAGGTGGCTTCTTGCCATTCGTCTGTCTGTGTTTGGAGCCATTTAACTCGGTCCTGTATTATTTGTTTTAAGGATTATTCAGATAAACGATGTGGCTGTTAAAGCCGCACCACGCCTGCAGGTTTGTTTGTTTGTTTGTTTGTAGGATTGAAGGTGCCTGAAAGTCCACATATTTGTGAGAGCACTCAGAGTCATCTGTTGTTACCTGTCCTGTTCTTACTGGAATGTGTTCTCCACAGATGAGGACACTCCTTTTTGGTGCTTGGGTGGTGTTATACGTTTCAGTTCTTTTAGTAGCTCGAAAGATGTGGGTTGGAAAGTATTCTCGGAGTCCACTTACCCGGACGCTTTTCATGAACGCGTTCACCGGCTCGGATTTGAATGCACAAGGGGTGCAAGAGGTAAGTAACTCTTAAAATGTTTCATCCTACATCCTCAATTCTCTTCCTTGTTGGTTTGTAAATTAACTTTGCTGGATTGTTCGTTATTCATTCAAGCAATCCCATCAACCTTTACAGAAGTAGACAATAGACAGATTATTATTATTATTATTATTATTATTATTATTATTATTATTTCCCCCAGTGGTATCGCTGCTCTCCTGACCTGTTAGGTGAGAAAATTCAGCCCTTGTTTGTGCAGAGTCATTTAGATGAGGATACTCAAGCTTTCCTTCAGAGGAGTGTGGAGAAATCTGGTTGGGTCTTTACCCAACTCTATCACTCACTCTTCTCCACCATCTTCAGCCCCATTGTCTCCAGGACATCCATCAATGGGTACTGAGTTTATTTCTTAATACAGCATGTCCCAGAAGTCTCCACACATAGGGGACTATGTTTGCTAGAACCACATTGTTGTCTTCGTCACTGGATGTTCGTGGACGTCCCCTTCTCGGTTGGTCGGCAACACTTCATACACTTCTTTCTGAATTTGTTAAAAAGTTTGGCGACAGTGTCATGTGCGATGTGATCGCCACGTTTCCTGTTAAAGTCTGTCGCAACCTTGCGACAGCTTCCCGATCCAGCCATGAGAATGATTTCAATACGTTCTTCTTTTCTTTTTCAAAGGCATCCTTAAAGGCTATATGAAAATATATATAATATTAACTAAGTGTGAAAAAAATCCGATAACATTTGGCTGAAAAGTGTTCACTTCTCTTATATATGGAGACTTTTGGGACACCCTGTAGTTATTAGAGATTTCTTATTGAACCCTCCTTTTTATATATATATATATATATATATATATATATATATATATATATATATATATATAATATATATAATATACAGTTGCAGTCAAAATGATTCGACCCCCATTGTAAATCAGGTTTATTGTCAAAATGTACAGACTTTCAGCTGTTTGAAATGAACAAATCAAACAAAAGCAATTGAAATAGTTCAACACAACGAATGCTTCAAGTGGTTTCCCCAAATTCAACTGAAAATGCAAATTATAATGACTTCTCCAGGTTCAAAATGATTCAACCCCCTGAATAGAATCCCTCACAACAGCACAAATATGCAAAACAGGTGTTGTCTCAAGCACACCTGATACAACTAATCAAGGGCTTCATTAGTTGCAGCAGGTGTGCTTGAGCTGGAACACATGAAATACCTGAACTGGCTAGGGGTAGAAAACATATGAAGTACTTGGACGGGGCAGAAAAAGATAGCTATCAACACCTGCAACCAGATTTCTGAGAAGGCAGGTTGTGAAAAACCCTCAGGTGACTACAAAAGACCTGCAGCAAGATTTTGTGGCAACAGGCACTGAGGTTTCAGTGAGCACAGTAAGGCTCCAAGATGTTCACCACTTCTGTCCCAAAAGCACAAGAAAAGTCAGCTCAAAACCATATAAATAATCCACAGAAGTTTAGGGAGTCTGTTTTGTGGAGCGATGAAATAAAACTGGAACTTTTTGGCACGATGGATCAGCGGTATGTCTGGAGAAAGAAGAATGAAGAAAGAACACTCTGACCACAGTCAAGCATGGTGGTGGCTCGGTGATGCTCTGGGGCTGCTTTGCATCCTCTGGCACTGGAAACCTGCAGCGTGTGGAAGGCAAGATGGATTCATTGAATTTTCAGGAAATCCAGGAGAAAACATCATGCCATCTGTGATGAAGCTGAAGCTTGGGCATCACTGGACCTTCCAACAGGACAATGATCCCAAGCATTCCTCAAATTCCACCAAGGCTTGGTTGCAGAGGAAGTCCTGGAAGATTCTACAGGGTCATCACAGTCACCTGACTTCAACCCCATAGAAAATCTCTGGTGGGATTTGAAGAAGGCGGTTGCAGCACGCAAACCCAAGAATATTACTGAACTGGAGGCCATTGCTCATGAGGAATGGGATAAGATTCCTCAGGAAGCTGGTGTCTGGCTCTGCAGGGTGCTCTACTAAATACTGAAGATGCTTGCCATGAAGGGGTTGAATAATTTTGAAATTGGAGAAGTCATTATAAGTTGCATTTTCAATTGAATTTGGGGAAAACGCTTGAAGCGTTCGTTGTGTTGAGCTATTTCAGTTGCTTTTGTTTGATTTGTTCATCGCAAACAGCTGAAAGTCTGTACATTTTGACAATAAACCTGATTTACAATGCGGGTCGAATCATTTTGATTGCAACTGTAGGTAAACCTTAGGCTATATACATCAGCTTTATAACAGGTATAAGTACAGTTGTCATTACTGTTGTAACGACACTTATTTATTTGTTGCCTATTAATAGGTTTCTGGGCCGAGGCTCCATGTTTGTTTTCTCACAGGACCAATTTCGCCAGCTTCTCCAAATCAGTCCGGACTGGAGAGGAGAAAGACTACTGGATCTCGGAGCTGGGGATGGAGGCGTCACTGAAGTGATGGGCTCTCATTTTGAAGAGGTTTATGCCACTGAGGTGTCCCCTCCAATGAGATGGCAGCTCCAAAAAAAGAACTACCGGTGCGCTTAACTTCTACCCTTACATTTTAGATTTGATGTTGGCAGATGACTTGTCATTTATTATCATTAAGACAAAAGACGTCTGGCTAAAAACAGGTGAACCTAAGATCATTAATGTGGAGAACTTTCCTTTCTTCTCTGAAAACCGTTAGGGATACAGATACATTACAAATGAGTGATCTAGACAAACATGTTAAATCCAGGCTCCTATTAACATTTAAAGATGAGGCAAAAATTCAAATGAAATCTTTTTTTTCTTTTGTCAGGTTGTTGGAAATTGATGAGTGGCCAAAGACAGGTTTCCAGTATGACATTATCAGCTGTCTGAACCTCTTGGACCGATGTGACCAACCTTTCCAGCTGCTCAGGGACATCAAGAAGTCTCTGGTACCTGTCACAGGAAGGCTGATCCTTGCAGTAGTTCTACCCTTTCAGCCTTATGTTGAAATAAGTACGATCCTTGTTCTCTCTCTGTTTTTTCTTTAAATGCTCTATTTTAAAGTATGTCAGCAGGACCTGACAAATAATTCCCACACTTGTGCTTAGGAGGAAGATGGGTGCGTCCTGCAGAGCACATCCGCTTGAAAGGCACGACTTGGGAGGAGCAAGTTAAAAACCTGTCTGATGACATATTCCACAGTGTAGGACTTGAGGTGGAGGTAGTGACACGCCTGCCATATTTATGTGAGGGAGACATGCACCAGGATTATTATGTATTAGATGATGCAGTGTTTGTACTGAAGCCTCAGGAATGAGATCCTAATTAACTAATTCAAACTTGAATTCACTAAAGTGGCCATCTGGAGGTTTATAGAATCATATCTGCGTATAAATCCTTTACAGTATACTGAATTAAAATTCTAAACATTTCTCTATTGTATTATGAGGATATTAAAGCCATGGCAAGGACTTTTCTTTACATGTTATTTTGGTGTTTAGCATACGACTTATTGGTAAAACATTTTAAATGATCAATAATTAATTAACTGCTACATTAAGAACTGACTTTGACGCTCAGATTTGTAAAGATATCCAGGTCACTTGACCTGTTGTGCCTACCCTGCATACTTACCTGGTGTTTCTGATGAAGGATCGGTAAGCTATGTCCAGACCTCATTTGAACAATACAGTATGACTGATGCACAGTTTTTAGGATTTGTTTACACAGACTTCATATTCATATTAATTTCCAGCCAAGTGCTGGACTGGTGCTCCTGTATTTAATAATGATGGCAGGCCTGTTCATAATGTATTGTCTGAAGTATTTTCAATAAAAAAAAAAAAAAACGCATGGCAAACCATATAGTTCCTGAATATTCTCTTAACATTTATAAACTCAAAAAATGACTCGCATAAAGTGGCTTGCACAAGTATCCATCCGAACCTGAACCACCCAAAAAAAAAAAAAAAAATCAATACTGCTTGCAGAATATTCCACCAAAAGTCAATGTCTTGATAAGGAGAGTTACCTCACAACTGACTTTTGGTGGACGGCCTCTTCTAATCATGGTTGTGACATTTTAAATCCATTTTTAATAATGAATTTATGGTTTTGCGCAGGATGTTCAGCGTTTGGGATATATGTATATATATTTTTTTTAAATATAACTGAATCCTGACTGATTTTTCCAAAACTTTTCCTGAACTTGTTGATCGCTTGTTGGTCTTCACGATACTGTTTACTTGGGTACAGTCCCCTCTGAAAATACTGGAACGGCAAGACCAATTCTTTCATTTTTGCTATGCACTGAAGATAATTGGGTTTGAGATCAAAAGAAGAATGTGAGATGATGGATCAGAATTTCAGCATTTATTTCCTGATATTTATATGTGGATGTGTTGAACAGTTTAGAACATGCTACCGTCATGAGTTACATCATCAATAAAGATTAGCGAGCACGTACCAGAAGCCGCCGTGCAAGCCCAAGCCATGACACTACCTCCACCGTGCTTGACTGGATGAGCTTGCATCTTTTGGTTCATGAGCAGATCATTTCTTTCTCCACACTTTGGCCTGTCCATCACTGTGGTAGAGATTGATATTGATTTCAGGACTTTGTGCATCGCATCTCTGTATTTCTTTCGAATTCCAATCTGGCTTTCTGATTCTTACTGCTGCTGAGTGGTTTGCATCTTGTGGTATAGCCTCTATATTCATCTTCTTCGAATGGTGGATTGTGAGACCTTCACCCCTGCCCCGTGGAGGCTGTTGATGTCACTAACTGTTGTTTTTTGGGTTTTTCTTCACAGCTCTCACAATGATTGTCAAGAACTGCTGCTGTTTCCTTAGCTGACCTGTTCCATGTCTGGTTGTTAGTACACCAGTGGTTTCTTTCTTTTCAGGACATTCCAAATAGTTGTGTTGGCTATGCCCAATGCTTGTGCAATGGCTCTGATTGATTTTCTCTCTTTTGTTCAAAATGGCTTGCTTTTCTCCTATAGACAGCTCTCTGGTCTTCATGTTGGTTTATCTTTTTTAATAACAAATGCAGCCTTCACAGGTGAAACCTAGAACTCATAACAAGAGTAGACATTCAGAGCTATTTATTAATTTAAACAATCAATCTAACAGTGCACACCCGGGCAAGAAGAAACACGTCAGTCCAATGTTCTGTTATTTTTGATCACTTGAAAAATGGGTACGTTCAAACAAATGGTGCCAAGTTGTTGAACACATCTAGATGGAAATCAAAGCTGAAATTCCATTACAGGGAAAGGTCTATTTATGGTGAATAATGGGACCGATTCATTGCACACACATTACCTCCATTTAGCTAATTATGTGACTTCCAATAGCAACTGGTTGCACCAGAACTAATTCAATGGTTTCACAGCAATGGGTTGAATACGTAATGGAGTTTTATTTTGCAGATTATATTGATATTTCCTCCCACTTTAAAATTAGGATTAATTCCTGTATATTCTTGACATATAATCCCAAATATGTCCATATGAGTTGCAGGTTAAACACTACAAAATGCGGACAGGTCCAAGGGAGGTGAGTACTTATGCCAATGTGACACGTCTAGCTCTTAGCTTTATCTTGATCTGGGTCACTGTGTATCCAGACTATCCTGGGAACACTGAGTGCTCGTGCCCTGTGGATTGGGATGCTGTTACTACGGAAGAGACCAACTCTCCTCAGGATAGAAATGTTTCATCACAGGATGAAGGTGTTCAGTAGGAATAACTCTATTAATTTGTAGTGACCTTTTCATATAAGTGGACACAAACCATGCTAGCAAAAATAAATAAACACCTCCTATAGTTTTTTCCTTTAATTTGTCAGCTGTCCACGTGTTGTACAAGAAAACGTAATTCATCAGACAAGGCCACCTTCTTCCATTGCCCCATGGTCCAGTTCTGATACTCACATGCCCATTGTAGGTGCTTTCGGTGGTGGGGTCAGCATGAGCACTCTGACCGGTCTGCAGCTAAGCAGCCTCGTGCAGCAAGCTGCGATGCACTGTGTTCTGGCATCTTTTTGTCAGACAGCATTAACTTTTTCAGCAATCGGTACTACAGTAGCTCTTGGACCAGACGGACAAGCCTTCACTCCCCATGTGCATCAGTGAGCCTTGGGCACCCACGACCCTGTCACCGGTTCACCGGTTGTTCTTCCTTGGACCACTTTTTGTAGGTACTGACCTCTGCATACCGGGAACAGCCCACATTACATGCTGTTTTGGAGATGCTCCAACCCAGTCGTCTAGCCCAGGGGTTCCCAAACTTTTCCAGGGCAAGCCCCCCCAAATGGCATTAACATTTGACTGAGGCCCCCCTTTTGCAAGATGTCTTTAAAACACATTAAAAATACAGACTTCTGAATATATCCCCCCTTTTTTTAATTAATAATTACATCTTACATCTTTACATTACATTAGGAATTGATTGTGTGTGTGTGTGGTTGTCTGAGAGTGAGAAAGAGAAAACATACTAGTGGGAGGGATGGGTACACCAAATTTTTGAGGTGCCCCCTAGCGGCCCCCACTTTGAAAACCACTGGTCTAGCCATCACACTTCAGTTAGTCGTTAAATAATCCATACGGTAAGCTAGTTAAACTTTGGCTTGGTCCTGCTGCAGTAGTGAGTTGGCAAACATGACAGTTGTAAATAAAATCATGTTATATATATGCAATTTATTAGATCCTTAAAATAAAAAGACAGTTAAATAGTGGAAAAAATGTAATAATTGTTGGAATTATACAAATGAATGACAATAACCTGCTAATAGTCCATCACCTGAATCTTTCTGATTGTTGTTCACATGGAATTCTTTCAATGATACCTCAATGAACCCCCCCCCCCCACTAATTTAAAAAACAGTTAGTTGAACTGATGCTCGAACCCCGTTAGCTAGTATAGTAACCTGGCACACATACAAAACCTGCTTACCTTAAAAACTATAGTTCTTGTACCTGTACTAAGAGACTCGATCACGCTCACTTTATATTTTACAGAATCTTGTATAATTAGACCCTTGTTTAAATTAGGTTTATCATAAATTTTGATGAGAAACGTAGTATTGTTTTGTGAACCATTTGACAACATATTCCATTTACATTGTACTGTGTTAAGCTATAGTATGTCGTTCCATGCGCCACCTGGTGGTTATTATGTGAAGCACAACAAATGAATTAAAATTTTTAGAGCCGTGCCTGCAGTATACCACGTGATCACATGTGACGAATCGCGTGATACCGCGTGAAAAAACGCGCATTCTTAAAGGCCACATCTTTATAAGCTTTCATTCTTATTGAACAGTATCTGACAGTACCATTCTCAGCTGTCAGGATGTGTTCCCCCTGCTATTATGGACAAATTTGCTATGATGGAGGTGGTGTTAAGACTTGCATGATATTGTTTTTTATCTTCAATTTCTTTTGACCATTTCTCAGTAAATTGCAGTGAAAGTGTACTTGTTGGGACAGAAAACCATCAGATTTAGTTTACTCTAAACATCTGAACTAAAGTGGAGCACGTTTATGGTCAAATCTCACAATTGCATTTCTAAAAAAAAAAAAAAAACTGTACTAAGGGGAAAAAAAGGAGAAATATGATCAATATGTCCAGGTATTGTGACTTTTGAGAACGGTAAAATATTTAGCCTAAAAATCACAGTTATATGTGAGTGAGCACACTCATTTCTTCCAGAAGTCTACAATATTCAAAATGAAAACACTCTCACAAATATAACATTATTTTGTTGATAGAAATAACAGTAGGTGTTTGTGTTAATAAAGACATAAAACACACAACATAGTTTTTTCAAAATATAACGACAGTCATGAAATATGCCTTTCACTTCTGGAACACAACATTGTACAGATAAAAGTCGTTAAAAGCGTTAGTTTTGAGCCTTAGGGCTTTCCATAGTACGGGGGCGAGTTTCTCGTGCACGCGCGGTTTTTTCGCTGTTGGGGCGGGGAGGGGAGAATCTATCCATATCCCTATGCCGGAGTTCGACACAGCACCTGTAATGGTTTGGATGAGTGCGTCCTAAACTTCCCTACTAAACAGTATGCATGGGAAGCTCTGTTGGGGTCCACCGTTGACTTTACTGTTTAGTATGGAAGTATGCGCTTACATCGCCAGCGAATAAACTCTACCCCGCCCCCTTTTCCACACTCGTGTTTTGATTGGTCGGTGATGTGTTTGGCCACGCCCCGGGCCACGTCGCGCTGTTCTCGCCATCTTTCAACCAGGGAGTGCAGGAAGAAGCGGAAAATCCCGTCTCTTTCTGTCAGTTTTTAGGACGTGTTTGGTGCTGTTGTTGTTGAGTTACAGCCGTTTCGGTTTGTTTTTCCTTTTCCCCGGACACGGTTTCACTCCGCTCTTCCTCTCACTGCGGACGGAATCATGAATATTTTCAGACTCACCGGGGATCTCTCGCACTTAGCTGCTATCATCATCCTGCTGCTGAAAATATGGAAGACCAGGTCATGTGCAGGTGAGCTGTGTGTTTTTACAACCTCTCTTTCAGTGCAACGCAAAGAGGCAGCGTGTGTGTTGGGCTTCCTGTGTGAGAGGAGTCTTATCTGATTTAAAGCTCGTCATTTCACTGGATTGCACAGGCCGCAGCTACACGTTCTCTCTCTCTCTCTCTCTCTCTCTCTCTCTCTCTCTCTCTCTCTCTCACACTCACACACACACACACACACACACTCACACAATCTCTCATTCTCTCTCACAATCTCTCTCTCTCTCACACACACACACTCTCTCTCACAAACTCTCTCTCTCACACACACTCACTCACAAACTCATTCTCAATCTCACACACACTCTCTCTCACACACACTCACTCACACACACACAATCTCTCTCTCTCACACACTCTCTCATACACTCTCTCATACACTCTCACACACAATCTCTCTCTCTCTCACACACACACACACACACACAGACTGTCACTCAATTTGCTGTAAGTGAATCCACTTAGTAAGCTGTTTACTTACACTTTCAGCCCCTGACAGCTCTTTAACTGTAAAAATGTGCTTACTTTTGCTTGAATCACTAACAAATGCCATTTTCTCCACCTTAGTAGTGTATTACAGGTGCCTAGAATAGGAAACTGAAGTTTTGCGTCACTCATGCACTGAGATCTCTTCCACAGTAAACTGCAGCTATCATGCATGTCTTAATCCTATCATTATTTACGTGTCATGATAATATGCATTTTTAAAATGCATCGTTTTCTATATATATTTATTTATATATTTTTAAATTATGCATGCTCAGATTTAGTGGATCCAGATCAAAATTCATTCATTCTCTTCATTCATTGATGTGTGCTGAGCTTTGGGAGTCCTGTGTATCCTGTGACGTGGCAGGATGTGTTACCCGGCACACAGGAGTCAGCACTGCAAACAAAAACGTGGAGTTAGTTAGTTTATCTTCGATGCTATTTGTTTGTCTGTGTGACTCACTGTTTCTCTCTCTCTCTCGCAGTAGTGTGTATGTAGAAGTTTATTATTCACTCTTTCTGAATACACGGTGAAGTTTTCCGTGATTAGTCTTCTAAAGGAGTGGATAATGTACTACACGCAGCGTCGCATTTAGCAGATGTGCTTATCTAGGGAGGCTTGTAGAAGTGCTTTATAGTCTCCATTAAGACCATCCTCATGCTAGTATAAAGAGATCAGGTTCGGAGAATAAAACCCTGTTGGAGTGAAGTTAAAAAGCTGGCTTTACTCTACATGATTTTCAGCCTGGGGCGCACGTTCGCCTCGCGCCACGAGGGTTGTGGGTTCGATTCCTGTCGCAGCCCTGTGTGTGGAGTTTGCTTGTCCCGTGCTGTGGGTTTCCTCCCCCAGTCCAAAGACATGCATGGTAGGCTGATTGGCATGTCCAGAGTATCCGTAGTGTGTGAATATGTATGTGATTGTGCCCTGTGATGGATTCTATCGGGTCCAGAGTGTACCCCGCCTTGTTCCCCATGCTCCCCGGGATAGGCTCCAGGTTCCTCGCGACCCTGTAGGATAAGCGGTATAGAAGCGGTCTTAGAACGTGTAACATGATGAGTACCGGCATCCAATTGTGACCAGAGACATTCAGCAGTAATGACTATGCGTACATGGACAGCAGTAATCTAATCATGGACCTTATTCTGAATAAGACAATATTGTGATTAAGGTGTTTACATGAGTCGCTTTTAGAACATTCCTTTCATGTTCAGGTTTTACATGTTATAGAACATAGCTCGATTAACGTCACACGTCATTACGTCACCGCGCCACGCCGTCCGACGTCCCTCCAGAATTTCACGCATCAACATAGAGTTGGTCTTCGTTATGGTACCGTATACAGTTTTGAGTGTTTTTATTTTTAATTTGACGAACGCTTCAAATGCGGTTAATTATTTGTCATGCTGTACGTGCAAATAGACGACTGCTTGAAGCCGTGGGCTACGTCCCAAACCGCGTACTTACTGTCTATATAGTAGCTGAAACACATGTATCTCAGATGTAGTTGGTAAGTATGCGGTTTGGGATGCAGCCGTGCTCTCTTGTTTGTCGTTAAACGGTTGAGCGCTGCCGTGCGTGATCGTGTCCTGTCGCAAAATGCGGTGAAAACTCACACACGACGTTAATAGTGTGATTAAGGTGTTTACATGTTTGTAACGCACTTCGATAACGAGACTAAAACAGGAATACTCCACACGTCTTAATTGCATTTGCGTTTACTTCACGTATGACTTTAGTCGGATTAATGTCATCAATAATCGCTGTTTACATGCTAGTTTCTTAATCAGAGTATCGTCTTAACCGGGTTAATATCGGATTATTGTTGTCCATGTAAACGTACTGAGTGTTGGGGCGGTGTCCGAAATATTTTGCTTAACATCTCAGATAGGGAGCGTTGCTATGACACTTGCCTAAAACTGACCAATAAGAAGACGATTGTGACGAAAATAAGGAGCATGAAGGTGTAGAATGATGCAAAATTCAGTGGACAGCTACAAATACATTTAGTGGCAATGCCGAAACATGGAATAAACCAGATGTGCTCTATTACAGTGTCGAGCTCACTATTTTGAAGAACGTTCAGTTTACACGACCCCATGTTCTGCATTCATGAAGTAATTTTCTTGAATCACAGTTCTATGGTTAGAGGATATTAATCGGTGTAAATTATTTCGTCTTCTCGGGGACATGTAAATATCTTACGTAGCGTCTGAAGGGCAGTACTAAATGAACAAAAATAAGCTCTTTACACACAATCATCCTGTTCAAAAGTTTACACCCCCCTGGCTCTTAATCTAGTGTATTACCTTCTTGAGCATCAGTGAACGTTTGCACCTTTTGTAATAGTCGTGTACGAGTCCCTCGGTCGTCCTCGGTGTGAAAAGATGGATCTCGACATCATAGAGTCGCTGTTGGAAAAGAGTCAAACGTGTAGAAGATGCTGGAAAAGTAAAGAATGTGCAGGACCTGGAGGATTTTTCTGAAGAATCAAGCGTGTGTAAACTTTTGAACTGGTTCATTTGTGTAAATTCTGTTTTTATTGCGTCTTATGGACTATATGTACACATCTGTTATGTGAAATAGTTTATTCAGGACAGAACTAAATGCAATATTTATCCCTCTATTATTATTATTATTATTATTATTATTATTTTAATTATTAACATTTTTTCAGATTCTGCCAGGTGTATGTAAACTTATGACCTCGACTGTATGATTCGGTATGGAGAATCTGTTATCGAATTCAGCCGAGGTTTTATTGGGAAAATCTTGTAGCGTGACAAGTACTCTTAACATCTTAAAATACTGCTGAAATCGCACAGTCTGAAACTAAGCTCGGTCCAGACAAATAGACTTTGTCATTCCTTTCATCAGAGACCGATGTATGATGTTAGGAATGTACTATAGTTCTCTCAGACAAGAGGATAAGTAACATAGTGCCAATGTCACCAAATCCAGACAACAGACTATACACTGCACTCCAAACTATTGCACAGCAGTATTGATAGATGTGCATGTGGATTTTAGCTAGTATAAAAAATGTACATTATTCACTCGGATTCCTTGCGAGCGAAGCAGATGTTTCATTGTAACGCCGTTGTAATTCTGAGCGTCGGCAGAGACTTAACTCCGAGAATAATGGACCGTCTTTGCTTACCTTTCAGGTATATCTGGAAAAAGCCAACTTCTGTTTGCATTGGTTTTCACAACACGCTACTTGGACCTTCTCACCTCGTTTATCTCTCTGTACAACACTACGATGAAGGTGAGCCGGCACAGGCTGCCGAGTCTGTCTCCGTCAGCACGTAGTTTGCACTTGCACACGCTGTAGCAATAAATATGTCGCAATGTTGGAAAATGTCGATGCATTCCCTTAAATCCCAACTGCTTTTGCATTATAACCTGTGTGTTCCTGTATTTTTATTTATTTATTTGATTTATTTTGGTACAGATTATCTACGTTGGATGTTCGTATGCCACAGTGTACCTGATGTATGCCAAGTTCAAAGCCACCTATGATGGCAATCATGACACTTTCAGGGTGGAGTTCCTGGTCGTCCCTGTAGGTGGCCTCGCTTTTCTCGTCAACCACGACTTCTCTCCTCTGGAGGTAGGATACTGTGTTAGACTGCTGTTTATAAGATGTTCATACGGTCGTATTTTTACTTTGAGGAGGAAATGTTTTGGACGTTCCGCTGTTTTATTTATTTATTTATTTATTTATTTATTTATTTTTTTAAAAAAAACAATTTCAAAGGAATTGCCATCGAACTAATTAACATGCCAACTATTTAACACGGTAGTTCTCATTGTTTAAAAAAAAAAAACCCACACAGACAGGGCATCATTTGTGTACTCGGTGTATTTTATTGCTTTTTAAATAGAATGTGTATAAATGAAAAACCCCGCGTTCCCTCTCCTTCTGTATTTTCTTGTTGCTGGGGAGAGGCGGAGCTTATCCTGTCTTTCATCTAGCTGTCAGTGCAGACCAGTGCTGCCAACTTAGCGACTTTTCAGACCCCTTTAGCAGCTTTTATTTATTTATTTTTTTACAAAAAAGCATCTAACTACAAATCTAGCGCTTCTTTTTTTTTTGGGGGGGGCGGCAAACCTTAGCAACTTTCCAAATATCGCCAGTACTGTCCTGTAAGCACGAGGTCTTGCTTTCCCGCTGCACTCTCACCTCTCTCTGCGTCTGCTCTGTTCGGTGAGTGACCGAGAGCCGGAGCAGCACATCCCGGTGATCGCACGGCAGCCGACGTAGACGTGAATGTAAAGAGAAGCGAGCGCAGGTGTCCCACTGATTGATTTAACAATGTCGTGGCTAACGAGACGCGCCCTTCGTCCCAATTTACATCATTCACATGCAAATATTTTTAGAATGTAAGGTGAATGTAAAGCAACATGTTTTACATGTAAAATAGTCCACGTTATTACAGCCTAGTCCTCTTGTTCAAAGTAGTCATAGTGTTCTCATCATTCATGTTCCATACCTGTCTGTTATATAGTTTTATATAAGTTATGTTATAAAAAAAAATCATAAACGTTATGAAAAGTCATTTAAAAAAAGTACAAAAGCAAAAAAAAAAAATCTTTCTATCTATCAAAAACAGATTATAGATCAGGTTATATATATATATATATATATATATATATATATATATATATATATATATATATATATATATATATATATAGATTTGATATAGAATAGATAATCATTATACCTGGTCTCCTCCTATATGGGGAGGGGGGGGCATACCACATGACAGGGGGAGCTTTAGTTACAAAAGGTTGAGAACCCCTGATTTAGCAAAGCAGATAGGTGACTAGTAAATTAGCAAGCTGACATTACTGTACAAAATCCACTCCCACTATACGTTCCTTCCTTTGTGCTGCAAATGGCCACTCATTTGACAAGGTCAAAGTATTATTCAGATAGGATACATTTTAATCCAAACAAATAACTGGCACTTAAGTAATGCAGCTGGAGGATGTCTGCAGTATTTAGGGTCAGTTCGCACAGGATTAATGATGTGTATCATTTACAGAGACAAAAATGTCTTTACGATGTATGCGTAGTCATGACACTAAAAATTCGTACTGTGTACTACAACCCCAATTCCGAAAAAGTCGGGACGCTATGTAAATAAAAACAGAATGCAATGATTTGCAAAAAGTTGGGACGGGGCAACAAAAGGCTGGAAAAGTAAGTGTTATTAAAAAGAAACAGCTGGAGGATAATTGGCAACAGGTCAGGAACATGATCGGGTATAAAAAGAGTATCTTAGAGAGGCAGAGGTTCGCCAATCTGCGAAAAACTGCGTCTACGATCTGTGGAACAGTTTCAGACTATGAATATCTCATCGTCTACAGTACATAATATCATCAAAAGATTCAGAGAATCTGGAGAAATCTCTGTGCGCGAGGGACGAGAGTGAAAATCAACATTGCAACCCTTTTGAGACGGTCATCAAATTCAGAATCACTTAATTTTTTTCTTAAAATTGTATTCAGTTTCCTCAGGTTAAACATTTGATATGTTTTCTGTGTTCTAGAGTGAATAACCTATGGGTTTATGAGGTTTGCAAATCATTGCATTCTGTTTTTATTTACATTTTACACCGCGTCCCGACTTTTTTGGAGTTGAGGTTGTACATGCATGAGCATGGCCATGCAAGTTGCGTTTGAACATTAATAGGCCACATGACCATAACATATATGTAGTCTGGGGGCAAGGTGGCTTAGTGGTTAGCATGTTTGAGTCGCATCACCACGTTTGGGGGCCCCTATGCACGTTTCCTCTGGGTACTTCGGTTTCCTCTCCAACTCCAAAGACATGCATTGTAGGCTGATTGGCACTTCCAGATTGTCTATAGTGTGTGAATGGGTGTGCGATTGTGCCCTGTGATAGGCTCCAGACTCCCTGCGACCCTGTTTGGGATAAGTGGTATGGAAAATGGATGGATGGATGGATGTAGACTGTATCTGTGTTAGGAAATCAATAATATAATAAGAGCTTCTGACACGTCCTTTTAAAAGTCGTCTGTATTTTATTGCTCTCTCTGTCAGTACTTGCTTTCATTTCCTGACCAATTCCTGGATTTATTCCAGACCAATCCCCCCCAATCTCTCTTCCCACTGGATATAATGGAATCTTTACCAACATGTCAATATGTATACTGGTAATATTATGGACGGTAAATACGGCGCAGTCTTTCCAGACACGTGCACACAGACTAAGGGTGCGTCTCGATCAGCTCTCTAGGTCGTGAATCAGTAAATCGTGTACACGAGTTCGGGTGCTGGTAACGACCCTGACTCACTACACACTGGGACACTGATGATTCAATTTCCGGTGACATGACCACGTACTCGCGTTGTAAAACATCACCACTGCCATTTATCAACAGGCAGGACTGATATCTGTCAGACATTATATGATAGAAATTTGTTCGCTTAATCACACACTGTCATGGTACTTCAAGCAGGATCATACGCTAGCTAGTGTATTTATTTTAATTCATTAAACCTTTAAAGGCGTAAGACTCGAACAAACCGTATATAGAACACCAAATAAAGGTAAAATTTGCTAGCATACGTAATCATTGGAGAGCCACAACAACGATAACAAGCAACTCGCGTTTGTAGAGGAAGTTGGCTGAGAGTGCGTCCGCCATTGTTTTCGTGCTGAGCGGCTTTATGACGTCATTTCCTGTAAGGGAACGTTCCAGTGCACTGGAAGAATTTGGATATCGAGACAGTCCTTAAAACGGGCGACTCGCTGATCAGTGCCCTGACTGCTGAACTCTTGGAAGCTGATTGAGACGCACCCTGATCTGATGTCTTTGGACAGAACTAAAATCCCCAAAGAGACGTCAGTAATAAATTCATCACCTCACCTCCTTGCATGTACAACGGAACAGGGCTAAATACACAACCGAGTCGTGTGGGGAAGCCGACCAGGGTATGCTGTATTTTAAACTCGAGTTTTGTTGTCTTTTCTGTTTTTCCTGCTGTAGATCCTGTGGACTTTCTCCATCTACTTGGAGTCGGTGGCCATCCTTCCTCAGCTCTTTATGATCAGTAAGACTGGGGAAGCTGAGACCATCACCACGCATTACCTGTTCTTCCTGGGGCTCTATCGCGCTCTGTACCTCATCAACTGGATCTGGCGCTTCTACTTTGAAGGCTTCTTTGACATGATCGCCATCGTGGCAGGCGTCGTTCAGACAATCCTTTACTGTGATTTCTTCTATCTCTACGTAACAAAAGGTAAGCGACTACCAGAGTTTAGAGCACGTCCTAGCAAAAAACCCGCACGCTACCAGACTTCTTGAGCTGAATTTCCCTCCATGTGTTTGGTTTGACTTTTTCCTGACGCTTGGAAGTGAATTGAAAGCTATACAGTGCTTATAAAGGTTACAAAGAACCGCATGAGCTCCTGTATAAATGGTCACCACGTTAATCGGTATTTGGGGGAGCGAGGGGCGTGAAGTGAAAATATTGTTGTTCTTTTGAATCCTTAATATGTCTGTCTTGTTGTTGATAGTGTTGAAAGGGAAGAAGCTGAGTTTGCCGGCTTAAACGTGTGCTAGAGACAGAGCTTTAGCGGTTGCGTGGAAGCGCAGGACACCGCTGATGCCACGTCGGTGTAAGATGCCTGAGGAGTACAACATGGATCCGTTCTTTTCTTCAAACCCTGACCAGCTCCGGGACAGTTCTGGATTCAAACTGTGGTAATCGCACAACTCCTCCAGTATCCACGTTTTACACGTCTTTACCATTTTTTTTTTTTTTTTTTTTTTTTAAATGTTTCATTTTTATTACTTATTATGATAAAAGAAAGGAACCATTTTCTATCGGAAATATCACTTCAATTCGGCTTGTGCCAGCATAAAACGCTGTAAAAGGCAGGAAATGTGTCGGTGTGTAACGGTCGGCGGGGATTATTCTCACGCAGGGTGTTGTCTGTTTGGAAAATGTCTGGAGATTTGAACGAATGTACCATATTTTCTCGAGCGTAAGACGCAATTGTCGCCCTCTAACAGGTGCTCTCTAAAAGCCCGGTTGCGGTGTATGAGTTTTTACGGTGGGTGTGTTACTCCAGTAGTTACCTGAAGATACAGGAAATGATATGATCATGCTGGTAAGCAAAAATCTTATCGTCATGGTGATTTAGAAATCGCAGAATTGTGCGCAAACTGAAAACGGTTATCCTCAGCACGGCGAAGAGACACGAAAGCAGGAGGCGTGCGAGAGCTACGAAAGAACGTAAACGAGGAGTTTCGGCATTTACGGAAATGTAACGTTAAACCGTGATATATCTGTAAGGGACGTAATACTGAACCCCAGCAAAAGAAACTAAACATTGTTATACTGATGACTGTTTCTAAAGTGAGGCATTCTGTGATGCAAACATGCCTGCTTACATAAATGCGCATTCAAGTGATGTATAGATTGATGGGTAGGGTTTTGGACTCCGGAGCGACTTATTTTCTGGAAAATATGGTACATTCATTTATTGCAACTGCAGAGACGACTTGGCTAGATGAATTACTCTGTGTTATTTCTGTGTTAATGAAGGCTGATCTTAGTATAAAGGTTTACCTCATGCTCTGGTCAGTTTTTTATTTTTTTTAATTTTTTTTTTTTTAAAGAAGGAAAAAAAAAAAGGAATCTCTAAGCAATTTCCTAAACTTGTACGATTCACCACTTCGGAAAAATCGAGTGTGTAGCGATGTGAAAGAGTGAACATGTGATATCATGCCCACAAGTCACACTTGCATTAACGTGCACTATTGACACACCTCCTTATGCTTCAGTATTTTATGAATCGGGCGTTTTATTTTACTTAAATTCTGCATTATATTTGCTTTCCCGCGTCTAATGGCAAATTACGTGAGCTGACTTGCATCTTATCTGGTTGATCTAAAAGTCTGGTGTATGAAAATTTTGTTCAGTTTTATCAAGGTAGCATATAACGTGATTCACTGATGATTTTATTTTTCGACGTATTTTTATGCATTGAACATTTCTGAATGATTATTTTGACCAACGTTGTCCACAGAGCTGTAAAGCATGATTTGTATATTGAGTTTTCCTTACATGATGAGTTTTATTTGTAATCTCTGAGGGATGGGCATTGTTGCAGTTTGGGTTAAGAGTTTATTGAGTGGTGTTTGATTTTCTTTTAATTTCTGAATTCTGATTCTTCTTTATGGTTTTTTTTATTATTATATTTTTTTTGCTGAACTCTTTTTTTTTTATTATTTTTATTTTATTTTATTAATCTTCACGACATCTAGCTCAAATAAAGATCATTTGAGAGAAAATTTGTTTTGCTGTGTTTTTACTAAAATAAATGTTTCACACACAATCTGTTGGCGGTTAATATTTTATGAGCCCCAAGAGTTTTCAGGTTGTGGGTTCCATATGTGGCGTACCATGGATTATATGGGAATGAATGTTGTAGGCTGTGGTGTATTCTTGTCCTGAATTGATGTGACGTTCAAAAACGGAGAACCAGTACTTTGTAATGCAAAGAAGAAATGCAAAGCTGCTGAAATTGGACTATCTGCCGGTCTGTCCCTTATATACTGCTGCCTACTAGCAACTAGGATATAAAGAAAGTTGAACTTGAATGGTGTATATGTATGTAATAACATGAAGGTAATGAAGACTTTTGATATTTGCACTATAACTGTATAATCTATACACTATAGCAGTATTATCTTTGAGTTATTTGTAAATAGATTTATAAAAATGTATGTTTTTTGGAATACTATAAGCACTAAAAAGTGCTATCATTGTGTTTGATGATCGATAGATAGACAGGCACACTATATGACCAAAGGACACCTGACCATCGCACCCATATGTTTTGTTGAACATCCCATTCTAGATTTAGTCCTTCTTTGCTGTTATAATAACCTCCTCTCTTCTGGGAAGGCTTTCCACTAGATTTAGGAGTGTGGCTGTGGGGATTTGTGCTCATTCAGATACAAGAGCATTAGTGAGGTCGGACACTGATGTTAGAAGAGGAGGTCTGGGGTTCAGTATGCGTTACAGTTCATCACAGAGGTGTTCAGTGGGGTTGAGGTCAGGGCTCTGTGCAGGACACTTCAGTTCTTCCACTCCAAACTTGTCAAACCATGTCTCCATGGAGCTCGCTTCGTGCACAGGGGCATGGTTATGTTTGCGCCCCTTTTAGTTCCCGTGAAGGGAAATTGTAGTGCTAAAATGTACAAAGACATCCTCTGCGATTTTGTGCTTTGAACTTTCTAGCAGCAGTTTGGAGAACAACCACATATGGATGTGGTGATCAATCAGGAGTCCATAAACGTTCAGTGGGGGAAATAAGTATTGGATGTGTCAAAAATGTTTTCAGTAAATATATTTCCAATGAGGCCATTCACATAATGTTCACCAGACATCAGTATTAACTCAAGAAATCTGAAAATATAAAGAATTCATGACATTAAAGGCCATAAATAAAGTTATGTTGAATGAGACAGAAAAAAGTATTGAACATGCTAAGAAAAAGCAGTTCTCCAACGCAAGGTAAGGCAAGATTTAAAGATAATATGTTTAGAAGAATGAACCACAATCACACCTGAATCCTGCGGCCCATTAATTTCTTCATACAGGAAGCGTCTTGAAGCTGTCGTTACAAACAAAGGCTTCTCCACTAAGTATTAAATACATTTCAGTTAGTGTCCTCAATACTTTTTTCCTTAATTTATGGACTTTAGTGTTGTGAATTCTTTATATTTCCAGATTTCTTGAGTTAATACTGATGTCTGGTGAAAATTTCATGTGAATAGCCTCATTGGAAATATATTTACTGAAAAAAAATGTTCACGCGTCCAATACTTATTTCCCCCACTGTGTATAACAGAATATATACATAATCAGGTGTCCACATAACAGTATAGCATAGATACATTTGTGGTCATAAGGTTTCATACACCTGGTGGAATCTGCAAAATATTAATTATGTTTTTAAAAAATAATAAGAGGGATCATAAAAATTGCAGTTAATTTTTTATTTAGTTCTGCCCTGTATAAGCTATTTCACATAACAGATGTTTACATATTTAATCCACGAGACACAATAATAACTGAATTTACACAAATGAGCCAGTTTAAGTTTACATTACACTTGATTATTAATCCTGTGTGTCGTGACCTGGATGATCAACGACTGTGTTTATGTTTTGTGAGAGTTCTTCATGAGTCCCTTGTTTGTCCTGAGCAGTTAAACCGCCCCACTGTTCTTCAGAAAAATCCTCCAGGTCCTTCACATTCTTTACTTTTCCAGCATCTTCTACATAATTTCACCCCAATATCACCAATCAGCTGGTTCATTTGTGTAAATTCAGTTATTATTGTGTCTTGTGGACTATATGTAAACATCTGTTATGTGAAATAGTTTATTCAGGGCAAAACTAAATACAAAACGAATTGCAATTTTTATGATTTCTCTTATTTATTAATTTATTTACATTATTAACAAGTTAATAATTATTACAGTATCAACTTGTGACCCCAACTGTAGCTAGTCCGATAGACTGATAGATAATTATTTATTCATCGTCAGTAGCTGTTTTATTGTCATCATCATCATTAGAGATTGCTTAATTAATTAATCGATTTATTGTTATTATTATTATTATTATTATTATTATTATTATTATTATTATTATTATACACTAAATACTTCTCGGAACTATTCTACAGAGTGCTGAAATCCGTCGGAGGTTTTCAAGTGTTGCACCTACACAAAAAAAAAAAAAAGAAGAAGAAAAAAGGAAAACAACAACGACGTCATCCGCTGTTACTCAGAACCGGGAGAGCTCGCGGAGTGTCGCGTCCTGACGTGCGAGCTCTTTAAATCATCATTCACAAGAAACGTGAACTTCTTTCTTTCTTTTCTTCACGAATAGTATGTTTCGAAGTATGTTTAAATACCGGTCGGGTTAGTTTCTCTTGCTCACTTACTACACGTCACTGACAGTCCGTTGAAGCTGTTGATGTGTGATTCCTAGCACTAGCTGGATGGGTTGGTAAAAGCACTGAAATGCTCAAAATGCTGCTTTTTCGTTTGCGGTCCAGTTAGCAATAAGCTCTGAAGGATTCGGATCAGGGTTGGGATCAGGGTTGGGGTTAAGGACTTGCACTGATCTGTGTTTGGGCGGTGGCGAGGTTTCATAATCCTACATTACCACACAGCTAGCTTTCACTGCCGGGTCAGCATGCCGGGCATGGTCGTGTTTGGTCGGCGATGGGTCATCGCAAGTGACGATCTTGTATTGCCAGGAGCTTTTGAGTTGTTTATTAGGCTTGTCTGGTAAGTATAATGTGTATGGGGTTTAATCATGAACTCAGTTTCGTCTCCAAGTGTGCACAGATTACTGTTCTCATCAGGTGAATAAAACATGTCTTTCTTTTCTCATAGGTGGATTGGGACCCTAGCTCTGTACGTCACCCGCAAAGGAAAGTTTGACTGTCATGGAGGTTCTGTTCTTCACGGCTACCTTGTTGTTCTCCTCGTGCTGCTCGGCGTCATCATCGTGACCTTGTGTGCGGTCATTTACGTCAGTGCTCAAGGTAAGAATCCATAAAGACCGTCCCAGGATCCTCCATACTGAACATGCTGTTTTGTCTTTAATCTTCCGCACCTACTGATTTCTAGTCGTCCAGAAGAAGACCCGGTTCCTCGAATGGTTTCTCCCTGATGCTTTCTGAGGGAGTCGCCTCTGATTCACTCACTAGGAATCTAAATCGACAACCACAGCTGGGTTTCTTCAGAGCAGCTTCATGACAGTGTCAGTTGTTAATAAATAAAATGAACGTGCTCTTCTTTTGTTTCTTGATCTAAGGTACCATAATGAACCCAGGTCCTCGACGCTCGATGCCGGTCCTGGTGTATGTTCGTGGATTCCTTTTCCTCCCCGAGTTTGTGTGGGCCTGTCTGGGAGCCGTGTGGGTGTCCAATTACAGTATAGGATGCGAACCGGCTGAAGTTGGGCTCGTTGTTAGTACCGTGATCGTTAGGTGGGTGAAAAGCCGACCGTCATTACATGATAAATTGGATTTCACAGTAAAATCAATAACGTGAAGAGGCAATACACGTTCCTTGAACAGTTGACGAATACCGCTGGTTGCGTATAGCTTGTTATCAGTGAACTAATCTGCTTTATGACTTTTGACCCGAACAGGACTACTATTGCTTCGAATTTGAAAAAGTCATGTGGTTAATATTTTATAAGTGCTGTACACACTTCACACACATTATGATTCATAAGACGGACATCTGCTCTTGTCCTCTTCTCTAGCTGGATCATCTTTATCTCCATGGTGGTGGGTGTGCTGGTTGTGTTCGACCCGCTGGGCAGCCTACGGCATCCTCCTGTGACGGCTGAGCCTTTGGGCTTGAGGGATCTGGAAAGTAACGAGTCCTCGCAGCTCTTTTACACGGCGCGCTCGCTGGCCGCACGTGTGTGGGAGAGCCGGCTGCGTCTGCTGTGCTGCCACCTGCCTCAGGACGACAACCACAGAGCGGCTTTCTCCAGCATCTCCCAGCTCATCAGCGATTTCTTCTCGGTGAGCTCGGAAGCTGTGTCTAGACGACGTGTTGTTTTGTTTTTTTATTTGCTCGCTTGTGTTAAAATGCCCAAGACGGAATTGTTCACAGCATTCCTCTGTCTAGGACACGGACCTGGTGCCCAGTGACATTGCTGCAGGTCTGGCCCTTCTACATCAAGAGCAGGACAAAATGCAGCAGTGCAAAGACCCGGAAGACGTTATTTCCCACAGTCCCTCATCCCCCATAGTGAGTTTGCTTATCTGTAACTGGTCCAGTGTAAAGCGCCCGTGGAACAGCTTGAGAACTATGATTTGATTCGGTGTGCTCCTTTTGAAACAGGAAGTAAGGGAGGGCGGGTGTTGGATTTAAACAGTGGCGGAGCAAAGTTTTACCGATAGATTTGTAGAGAGTTTGCTCACAGCCGTGTAGGTTTTCTTCACTGCCATTTCGCCCACTGCACTTCGGATTGGTACCAGGCCATGGCTCGCAAGTTCCCAGCCTGAAAATGTTTTCCTCTTTCCCCCTTATATCAAGCCTCATGTGGCAGTGGGATGATTTGGAATAAGGTGTCAGAAGCAAAACTACATGAACAACCCACGTTCGATGCTAACTAACAGCTACTGTAGAACTATACTCGTTTACCGTTCTTTTACATGCATTATAGAGAGGTTTTGTGTCAGTCCAAGATGCTGATCTAAAATGTTTATGTATTTAAAATAAACTTAAAAAACCCAAACATTTATATATTTATATTTATAGATATGGTGGCTTATGTGTCCACAACTCTCAAAGACTATAATAAGTAAATAAATAAATAAAGAGACAAGTACAGAATGCTTAACTGTTTACTGCATGGTGTTGCAATATGGCAACAATTAATTTATCCCCAATTTTTTTGGTAGGAAATAATAATAAAAAAAAACTACTATTTTCCTATGTAACTGGAAAACGGGGGATTTAACTTTGACATAACAAAAAAAAAAAGCCATGTTACATGACCAGGAAGTGCTGTTTGCAATTTTCCTTTTCTGCAGTCACATGGCATGATGAAGGCCATCATAGGAGGGCTCTCAAAATTTGATCAATTTTTCAATATTTAGGCAAATATATCCATCCATCCATCCATCTTCTATACCGCTTTATCCTTTTCAGGGTCACGGGGAACCTGGAGCTTATCCCAGGGAGCATCGGGCACGAGGCGGGGTACACCCTGGACAGGGTGGCAAAACTATCTCAAGGACAAAAATTGAAAGTCTATCAGAGATATGTTAAAGGGATTGTTCACCCAAAAATGAAAACTCTGTCATCATTTACTCACCCTCGTATTGTTCCAAAACTGTATGACTGACTTTCTTCTGTGGAACATAAAAGAAGGGGCTCCAAAACTGGGCTCCAAAACTGTTTGGTTACCGACATTCTTCAAAATATCTTTGTTTGTGTTCTTCAGAAGAAAGCAATGCATACGGGTTTGGAACGACAGGAGGGTGAGTAAATGATGACAGAATTTTCGTTTTTGGCTGAACGATCCCTTTAACATTCGTTTGTCGTCATTTAAACAGGTTTATATATTTTGAGTCTTCTGTCAATTGGTAAAATTGAATAATGCGGTAAATCTCATACATTTTGTGTTATATGTGACTACAGGATAATTTCCACCACTGCACATTGTTGCCATACGACAACAATTTATCAACTACCCCAGAACTTTTCTTCCCAAATATTTTTATTACTTAACTAAATAAATTAATTTAAAAAAATTAAATAAAGAATGTTTATATAATATAGTACTTCATACAGAAGCGGGTTAAATAAACAATCAAAAGCCACATTTAGCAATTCCACAGAAAGTTTACAGAAAGTTTGAAATGGTTTTGTTTTAAACCAGTATGTACTGTATACTGTGGAATATGGTTTCTTGGAATATAGTTGTTGTTTTTTTTTCTTCTATGTGATGCGTGTAACGGTAAAATGTGTTCTGTCTTTGGGACGCTTGTGGACACTTGTGCACTTAATCTCTGTGTGTGTGTGTGTATACGCAGAGAGAAGATCTGGAGAGCGAGCTTGAGAAAGCAGCACATTACATGCAGTTCGCTGTAGCTGCTTATGGCTGGCCCATTTATGTCTACTTAAATCCTCTGACAGGATTCTGCAAGCTGAGTGGTGACTGGTATGTTTTCAGTGAACCTTCACAACAGCAGCCTATTTTTAGTGACTTTCACTTCCTTTAACTTCAGGCTTCTAATGTTGTTGCTGTCAGAATGGGAAAACGAATGGGGACAATTCTACTGCATGTAAATGAGTGCATGTGCTGTGCCTCCAGAAAGTATTCACACCTCAGTTATTATTTCTCGTCATGCTATATTGCGACATCAGATTTAAGTATATTAGAACGGGATGGCTTTTTTTTTTCTCTGCACGTTTTGAAGTGACATGTATTTAGACATGCTCAGAATTGTGAATACTAGTCCACTAATCCTAAAACCGGCAGATCAGATCAGTGCTGCTGTTGTAAACACCAAGGAGCGGCTCGTGAAGCTTTGAGGTAGAGTCGTTAGGAGGAAAACTGAATTAGATATTAGACAAGGTTATTAAAATAATTTGCGCGAACAATACGACACATCCCACACACTTCAATCAAGATCAATCAGGTAAAACCGGGTGCTCAAGCATGATAGGTGCAATTGTCAGAGAGGTGTCCAAGAGTCCTGAAGGGGTTAAAGAGCTCATTAGCTGAAACAGGAGAACCTGGGTGGACCTCACTGATATCATCAGCTCTTCACACCTCGAAAAGAAAATCCGAAAGCTTTTGGAAAAAGATTTCCAGATCAAGCGCGTCGGCGGTAGCGTCGTGCTTTTATGGTTGCGTTTCAGCTGGAGGAACTGGAAAGCAACACGGATGGAGCGGAGGAGGAAGCCAGAAAGCTCATAGAGACGCATCCAAGACAACTCAAATCTGTCACGAAAGGACAAGTCACAGCGAGAGCGCGATTTCTTATCAGTTTAGCTGTATTTAGGTGGTTTTTTTTTCTTTTTTTTTTTTTTTTTTACATTTTCTAATAATTCTGACGACATCTAGATACTTTAAGTTTTATTTTTGTAGAGAGTAACTTCAAAAGAAACAAAAAACAATCCCATTCTGATAAGCCTAGATTTGATATAGGCAATACATCCATTTTTACAATATGACCGAGAAAAATGTCTTCGTGTCTTTGGCTCTGAAAGCATTTGTCGTCCCCCCCCCATCCCCCCCGCCCCCCCGTTTTTTTTTTTATATCCTATCGTTTTCAATAAGATGTAAACGCTGAACATTTCTGTATTTTTCCAAGCTGGAGTTACTCTTTAACAGTTTGTTGCACAACAATCTGAGTGATGAAATGTTCCTGAGTTTTCCAGCTGTGAGTGAAGCAGTATGAGAGAGAGAAAAACAAGACTAATCAAGACTGTCTCAGTGAGCCTCACTTTCTCCTGTTTGGTTGACACGGTTATGCGTACATTAATGTGCTGTTAATGAATGTTCACTGTTCTCTTACAGCTGTCATAATCGTAATGCGACGGAGTACGACCTGGTCGGAGGCGACAACCCTGGCTGCCATTTCAGCTCCATCTTGCACATGACAGAACTACAGTACCGAGACTTCATTCACGTCAGCTATCATAATCAGGTATCAGATATACTATATGCATACATTACTGTGCAAAAAAAAAAAAAAAAAAAAAAAAAAAAATATATATATATATATATATATATATATATATATATATATATATATATATATATATATATATATAAAAAATTATGGTAGTTCAGTAAAGAAAACAGCATCTTAAGTGGTAAGAGACACACTGCAGACAAAAAACCACGATGAAGGCTGCTGGGTTTTGCTGCAAATATAAGAAGCAAGTCCGACAGTCAACGTCTCCAGAAGAACCGTGGCTGGTTCTGCAAGACGCTCAATAACACTTACAGCTCACTTCCTTCATTCATAAAACCGCACTAATTCTACCTGACATGTGTATATGATAAAAATGTAAATAAATCTGATTGCCATAGTGTCATCCGAATCGCTGTTCTACCTTCAGGCAGGAGTTGTACCGTGAGTGTGTCATGAATGTAAACGCATGATTCAAGACGCCTCTCCTAGTGTTTTAGTTTTTTTTTCAGTGATCTTCTGTCCATTTTATACCTCACACTAAGAACTGCTTTTCCTTGGACGGTTGAGTGAGTCTGCTTTGGGTTGATGAGCACAACCCCTTGTCAATCAAATAAACCCTCCCCTGTTTCCCTCTGATGTCATGTGACCTCGCCAGCTAACAACTGTTTGGATGATGCGTTTGTAGAGAAACACTAATTTTGTCTAAACTCATAGATGATCAGAATAAGAGATAGTAACTCTTCAGATGATGTTTTATTTTCAGCATGTCCTGAAGTGGTTTATTCCTCTTAGACCATAGCCATAAGCCCAAGGTTACACTTTTTTAAAAATGTATTAAAGATCAACATGTTTTACACGCTTTTTACCCGTTTGTAGTTACATTAATTATTGCAGAATGTCCATATAAAAAGTTAAGTAATCTTTGCCTCATCCCTCATCGGCTTCTCTTTTTTGCTCTCTCTTGAAATGTCACGTGACCGAGGATCCAGGAAACGCAAAGCTTACTGACTGTTACAAAGCACTGACACGGGAGACTCCTTCCATAAATGTTACATTAAGAGCTCCGTAATTTAAAAAATAAAAAGCTTCACCATATCATATCATGTTCTTTGTTCAATAATATATTTATAATTCATTAATGATTAGATTATTATTAGTTGGAGCTAAAAATGTGCTAATGATTTGATCATATGGGGCGTGAGCTTTACAATTTCGCTGTTACTGTAGAAAACTATAACTAGAACAGTGCATTCATTAATATGTATTAATATAAACCTGTGAGAATATACGGTGTTATCAAATGTGTAAAAAAACAAAAAAAAACAAAACAATAACACACTGAGCTATGTGTTTAATGTGACAGTTTTGAGTAAATATGCCTGTGCTTTGTCGACTGCTCTGTAGATATATGAGATCCCATTCATTGTTGCTCTGGATCATAAGAGGGAGGCTGTGCTGGTTGCTGTGAGGGGAACACTATCGCTAAAGGTGAGTGTTGATTGACTTATTGCCTTGATGTTTTTAAGATTGGACAGAGACGTATGCTATAAGTATGTGAACACCTGACTTTCACACCCATATGTGTGCCTTGCCACAAAGTTGGAAGCACACAACCTTCACTGTAACTAAGAAGCCTAAATCTGTTCTACCATGACGATGCACCTATGCACAAAGTGAGCTCCAGGAAGACACGGTTTGCCAAGGGTGGACTGGAAGAACTCCTGCACAGAGCCCTGACCTCAACCACACTGAACACCTTTAGGATGAACTGGAACACTGACTGCACCCCAGACCTCCTCTCCTGACATCATGTGGCTGAATGAGGAGCGCAAATCCCCACAGCCACGCTCCAAAATCTAGTGGAAAGCCTTCACAGAAAAGTGGAGGTTATTATAACAGCAAAGCGGGCACTAGATATAGAATGGGATGTTCAACAAGCACATATGAATGAGATGGTCAGGTGTCCATAAACTTTTGACCATATAGTGTAAATTGTATGAAATAACGTGATGCTACATTTCTCGTCCTTATTGATTTGTCATGTCCAATTAATATATATATATATATATATATATATATATATATATATATATATATATATATATATATATATATATTATTGTTGTTTATTGCATCTGTCATTTTGGTGTGTGTGTGATAGGACGTGCTGACGGACCTCTCTGCCGAGTGTGAGAACCTGACTGTGGACGGTGTGTCAGGAGCCAGCTATGCACACAAGGTAACAAGAAACCCCTTAAGAGAAGCGGTTCTTGTATAGAAAATTCCTGTTCACTTTCTCTCAAAAATGCTACTTCACCAGAACTATTAGGTATGACGGTCTATATTAAATGGGTAGTACTTGGTGTAGCGGGTAGCGTTGACACCTCCTAGCTCCAGGCTCTCAGCTTGTTAATGTTTTCATGTTCTCCCCATGTCCTTGTGGGTATCATCTGGGCTCTCCAGTTTCCTCCTACCTTGCAAAAACCTGCTTATGGGTTGATTGTCTACACCAAAACGGCCCTGGGTATGAATGAGTGCGTGTGTGTGTGTGTGTGTGTGTGTGTGTGTGTGTGTGTGTGTGTATGTGTGTGCATGCATGTTGCACTGTGATTGGCTGCCATCCCAGGACAACCAGGGCATTTTACTGGTTCACACCCAGTGTTCCTGGGAAGTATACAGTATATTGACGTGATATCGCGTTATAACCAACAAGGTGTGTTTAATAAATCTTCCCAGTGTCTGATACACTCAGACCAGTACCACATTACCATGTTATTACCACCACAGAGTCACTGTTATGCTGAGAATGATCCATTAAATGGAGAGAGTAGAGAGGGGACTGACGAGTGGACTTTAGTCGGCAATGGTATACCTACAAAATGTAGTAAAATGTCTACAGAATGTAGATGTCTAAAGGTAGGAAAGTTAAGAAAGTTTCTTTCTGTTTCACAGGGCATATCCCAAGCAGCTGGTTATATTTACAAGAAGCTGGTTAACGATGGCATCCTGAGGCAGGCTTTCAGCATTGCTCCTGTAAGTCTTGATTTGATCCCTACCTGGTTCTTGTATTCATTCTTTGATTGATGATTGGAGTATACCTGTATATGTACGGTGATTAGAAGTTGTGTGTGTGTGTGTGTGTGTGTGTGTGTGTGTGTGTGTAGGCATACAAGTTGGTCATCACGGGTCACAGTCTGGGTGCAGGCGCAGCAGCACTTTTGGCTGTCCTCCTCCGCAGTACTTACAGCACACTGCAGTGCTACGCTTTCTCACCACCAGGGGGCCTCATGAGGTCTGTCTGTCCACTTTCCTTGGAACATTTAAACAATCTGGTGGAGGTCTAAAAGTTCATCGCCACCACGACCCTATCATGATTATTTGTAAATAGAGTGAAATGTTACTAAAGATATAAATGCTGTCTTCATTAAACGTTCCAGCTGATGTCATGTCTTTCTTTAGTAAAGCGCTGGCTGAATACTCCAAGCAGTTTGTGATCTCTGTGGTTCTGGGAAAGGATCTGGTTCCCAGGTGAGGATTATGCCGAAGGTAGTCATAGATAGATTGATTCTATATGATTTTATTAAGCGTGAATTATGGGATGTATCGTGCTTCCATGCTACGCTATGTCATGCTATGATTCAGTCTTCGTACTTCTGTTCGTTTCACTTCCCTAAAATGACCTATTTTTCAGATTGAGTATTCCAAACATGGAAGATTTGAAGAGGAGGCTATTAAAGATGGTGTCTAATTGCAGTAAACCGAAGGTGAGTGGTTCGAGTTCTAAGGTGTTCAGCTTTTCAGCCAATTGGAAATAACTGCCAGAGTGTTTTTGGGGTTTTTTTTGTCCCCCCCCCCCTCGATTTATACCGCTTCCCTCATGAACTTCTGTATTTTTTGTTCCCTCTGTCCAACAGTACAAAATCCTCTTGCACGGCTGCTGGTATGAGGTGTTTGGCGGAACCCCAGATGACTTTCCCACAGAAATGGAGAACCGGCGGGAGGAGCAACTGACTCGACCTTTGCTCGGCGAGGAGAGCCTGTTGGTGCGTGGTTCCACCTCCTACCAGAGCCTGTCTTCAGACGACTCCCCCACCAACACCACCCACCTCCCGCTCTACCTGCCTGGCCGCATCCTATACATCACAGAGGAGGGACCCTCGCGCAGGTCAGAGCCCACCTCACTCTCGGTTTAGCATGAACATAGTCACCCCATACCTCACAAAGAATCTGAGATCACCACGAAGCTGCACTCTATTTGTATACAGATCCAACAGAAAGATCGTAAGAGTACAGATCTGGCACAGATACCGAAATGCTTTCTTTTCAGAATCATGGAAAAACTACCAGCGCTTGTTAATTAGCACACATACATTCCAGCCCAGTTACAGTCTGGTAATCGCTTCTGGAATGTTCCCTTTTCAAACCCTCGTCTGCCCAACTTTATTAAACCTTTTAAGAATGATAAGCTATGTTCGAGTAGTTGGAGTAATCCAGATATTTTTTTTTTAAATCTGTGAAATAGGTTGGCAAAAGAATATGTGACTTGTGTGTGTGTTTTAGTAAACTGTTGCGTCTGTTCTTTTTATTGATATACAGACGTTTTCACTTTAGCGTTTTTGTTTTGTTTTGTTTTTCTTAATCTGCAAATGTAAAGGTTCCATAAAACAAGTGGATGGAAATACAACAATAGAAATGTGCTGTGTCGCTAAAACGATTTCTGTCTTTCTTGTCTTGTTACCGACTCTCCTGAAACCCAAAATCCAGGCTGTGCTTCTCTCAGGTGCGTTACCGTGCCGAGTGGTCGAGTGCGACGGCGTTCAACAGTGTGCTGATCAGCCCGCGCATGCTCGTCGACCACATGCCAGACGTGGTCCACAAGGGGCTGCTCAGCCTCACAAAGGAGCGACACTCGTTCCTCTGCCCCTCGTCTGCCAGCAACGCTCACCTGAACGTCATCTGAGCTCCTACTGCCTCCGGCTCAGATCCTGAAATGACTGTGGCAGTGAATGCACAACACGGCTGGAGGGAGCTGCGCCGTTTAAGACCCTGCTGCCTCAGCCTCGGGAGCTGTTCGGCTCTTTCGGATTTTATCAATATGTTGTCATTTGCCATTTCGTTGCTGTATACATGCATCGGTCTTAGTGTTCAAAGCCCAGTGTGTATTTCTCAACAGTAAGTCATAATGCCACATTTATGAAAGTCATTATTTTTATTTATTTGTGGAAAGCTCAAGATTGACAATTAGGACATGTAAGGGAAAGACATTTAAGTAACTGTGTAGCAGTGGTGTCCTGTTTGGTGCTTTATGTTTATTCAAAATTCAGGTTCTGTGAAGAGTGGTATGAGATCAGAGCAAGAACGTCATAATCACACAACTGCAAATGTGCAGATGCAGATTTGATGTACATTCAGTTTGCATGAGAACTATTAAATGTGGGCTCATTTACTACAATACATGTTTTGCTCATAAACATTCTGGCTGTGACAATTTTCATAATTAATAAATGTCAGTGAGAATCATGGAGTTGTGTTGGGTTTCAGTTGTGATTAAACAATGAAAGGATAATCATATTTAATAAGGAAAATGATTTGATTTAAGGCTAAAGGTTTGTAGCAGGGTAGCGTTTCTGTATCAGAGCTCGAGTGTCTCCGGTTCGTTCCTGAGCTGTCTGTTTATATCCCTTTGTGTGTTCACATTGGTTTCTTCCAACCTCACAAAAACATGCTGGTATGTGAAATGGTGACTCTAATTTTCCCCTGTGAGTGAGTGAGTGCGAGCATGTGTATGTGAGTCCGAACATGTGTATGTGATTGAGTATGTGAGTGAGTGCGAGTGTGAGTGAGTGAGTGTGAGCGAGTGTGAGTGTGTGTATGTGAGTGAGTGAGTGAAGCGATGCTATGCGATGCCCAGGTGATGGACTGACATACAGGGTGTATTTTCACCTTCGCCTCACACTTCCAGGGTTGAGGGTTCGATTCCCGCCGCTGCCCTGTGTGCATGTAGATTGCATGTTCAACAGGTGCTGCGGGGGTTTCCTCCCCCAGTCCAAAGACATGCATGGTAGGCTGATTAGCATGTCCAGAGTGTCCGGAGTGTATGAATGTGTATGTGATTGTGCCCTGTGATGGATTGACACCCTGTCCAGGGTGTACCCTGTCTTGTGCCCCATGCTCTCTGGGATAGGCTACAGGTTCCCCATGATCCTGTAGGATAAGCGGTATAGAAGATGGATGGATGGATGGATGGATGATGTTATGTCTCTGGGTCTTGCTATCAAACTGTGTAACTTGTTGACTGTTTCAGATCATGTACTTATCCGTGTGATTTTTTTTTAGTCCAAATTACTAAAAGATAATCAGTACATTGTACGATAACAGAAACGTGTCTAGGATGTTCATGAACACCTCCACTGAGTTAAATATAAATGTCAGATCCCATTTTTTTTCCTCCGTTGCCGCCCACCCCACTTTTAGAAAGTGACGTCACGCCTCGACGCTCCAGTCAACAACTCTTCAGGTCGGGACTTTAGTTGGAAACAAGTGGAGAATATGACTGTCCGTTTAACCTACCCTCTCTGAAGAACCTGTCTAGGAGATAGCCAAGTGGCTTCGTTTATCCTATTTTTTATTTTTATTTTTTTTTTTTTACTTCCAGTCCTTTTTATAAAGTTACTTGGAGTCAGTTCTGAGTGCGAACTTTAACTGTAAACACTTCCAAAGCTGGAAGGTCGCCTGGCTAGCTCGCTAGCTAGCTATCTTAAGTAGTTAGCTAGCTAGCTAGCTAGCTGCGTTTTCCGAGCCAGCAGAGTAAAAAGAAAAAAGAAGGGGGGTAAATGGAGCTGGAAGACGGCGTCCTTTATCAGGAGGACTCGGGAAGTTCGTCCATGATGTCGGAGAGGGTGTCCGGCTTGGCGAGCTCCATCTACCGCGAGTTCGAGCGCCTGATAAGAAAGTACGACGAGGACGTGGTGAAGGAGCTGATGCCGCTGGTGGTGGCCGTGCTGGAGAACCTGGACTCGGTGTTCGCGGAGAACCAGGAGCATGAGGTGGAGCTGGAGCTGCTCAAAGAGGACAACGAGCAGCTCGTCACTCAGTACGAGCGCGAGAAAGCGCTGAGGAAAGGCGTCGAAGAGGTGCGGGGTTTATGTTTTTGTTTTGGTTCAGAGAAACACTATAGAGGTAGGTTAAGTTGCTCATGAGCAGGCGTGTTTTATAACTTAGACCAGGGGTGCACAAACTTTTGTCTTGCAGGGATCTCTTCTTATGATTGCAATACACTTTAATGTCTGAACAGCTGTTCATCAGGCAAATAGGTTCATCATCATCATCATGACCAACTTGTCTTGAACCCTCAACCTTCCACTTTTAAAACCCAAACTAGTTGTAAAAATGTTGTACTTGAAGATGTTTTTAAGTCAGTGATCGTGCGAATCTTTCAAAACATCCGAAGCCTGTCCCAGGAACACTGTGGGTGAGGTGGGAATACAGCCAGGATGGGACATGCGGATATTCACACGTCCATTAAAAGCAATTTAGGGCAGCCTGGCGTGCACAGATACTCGACACTAGGGATGGACGATATGGACTTCAAACTATATCACGATATGTTCTGGTATTTATTTCCGATAACGATATCAGTGATGATATAAATATAGTACCGTGCACTGCTGTTTATGGCTACAAGTGATGGCTGTATGCAGTCTTGAGAGCCTCAGAAACACAAACATTGATCTAAAAGTAAAAGTGATTTTCTGGAAGCAAACCAGTTCCAGATTGTAGAGGTACAGTAGCTCCTCGTTTAGCGATGAACTCCTCCTCAGCTTCACGTCCGCCTTCCGCCGTACTTGTCTTCGCGCTGCACGTGAGCTGCGAACCGGTCGCACAAGGAAATACGTTATCAACTAGGCTTTATCGTTATTATCACAGGAAGACTCATTATTATAATGGGGAGAATTTCAACCGGTATATCGCAAACGATAAGATATCGCCCATCCCTACTCGACACGGACAGAAAGCTGAGCTCAGGATCGAACCAGGATGGACTAACACTACCCTCCGTCCCACAGAACTGCCTGAAAGAACCTCGTTCAAGCCACTAGTTAAGATTAGTCAACTACAATAAGTAAATAATTACTGTAACAGTTTTATTGTTCAGTCCGTACAGGATTTCAGAGTTTTTTTTTTCTGATTGTTGCGCCCAAAAATGCTTCATTTTCAAAATTTGTGATGCAACTTGCGGCATTTTTAGCCCTCCCCGAATTTGCGAAATAGCAGTTGCACGAAATAATTTTGCGCAGTGATGTTTATTGGTAAATGAGACCTTTTAGCTCTACTCACGTTCGACGCACGTGAATCGAAGAGGGCTTCGGGTGAGCGCGCGTTGCGATGACGTCACGTGACGCATCTAGGCCCAAATCTGCGGTGATCTCGAAAGAATCTCCTAAGAATATTGCGGCGTTTGCTGGATTTTGCGTTATTTTCTGCGATCGCGAAATCCCCCCGGAGGGACGGAATAGTGGGCGATGTCCAGCGCTGTCGCAACACCGAATATACAGCGTGAACCAAAAGTCTTCATACATACGGTAGGGGAGTGTGTTTAACAGCACCATGTGGATGTCCACTTCTCGGTCGGCCCGCAACACTTCCAGTCTTTTTTAATTGGTTAATAAGTTTGGCGGCAGTGTCGTGTGTGTGTGAGAGAGATGCGCTCGCCACGTTTCCTGTTAACATCCATCGCGACCTTGCGACAGCTTCCCGATCCAGCCGCGAGAATGATTTCAATATGTTCTTCTTTTGTCAAAAAAACCAAGTATGAAAAATTTCAGAAGACATTTTGATTAAAAGTGTTAATATCCCCTACGTATGGACTTTTGGGACACCCTGTATTAGTAAAAATTGCAGACTGTATCACTTTCTCCAGGGGACATGCTCGCTGTATTGAAGTTTGCAAGCAGCGCAGTGTTTCAAACTCGGACTCGAGTTCAGCGTGTAGTCTTCGTTTACAGCTGCTTGCGTGCGTTTTGAGATATAGGATTACGCATAAACGTAGCACAGTGCTCAGCTCATTAAACCGAATCGCATTACTCTCATTCTGCTGTTTATCAGGTTTGTATTCATACTTGTCGAAAGTATGGTTGTGATACCGAAAGGGAAAACGTGTTATTAAGTTTAAAGTTTCAAAAGAGTTTTCGCTTGAAGCTTTAATATTAAAAACACCTTAGTGAATACGTTAAAAAAATGTTTTTTGTTGCAAACGAATCCTCGGATAGAAATGCAGGTTGCTTACTGGTTTTCGAGATCCTGACCTGCACGTGGATTATAGGATCCCAATTGAATTTAGTACCGCAATGATTAATTGCACTCTGCGTCCCGCTTTGGGCTTTTGCTCAAGCATGTGATGTTACAAGTCACATGCATGGCAGGAACTCTGAAATAGAAAGGGGAAAAAAAAAAAAAAAAAAAAAAGTCAAAGCTGTAAAGTCCCTTGTCCTGTCCCTCGAGATGTGTGAAGTCAGATTGTTTCTCTGCTCAACTTCCAGGTGACTGCGTGATTCGTCTAATTGTTAAACGCACACACGCACATAAAGAAATGATTAAAGGCGCACCTTAGCAAATGAGCAAGTCCCATCATGTTAAGACTGTGGATGTCACCATGCGCTGTAAAAAGACCTAATGGAGGAAGCGGTCTGGTAAACGTATTTACTATTCAGTCTGTACAAGATTTCGTGGAGTTTTTTTTGTGTGATTTGTTGCGCCCGGAAATGCATGATTTTGTTACGGCTGTTTTTTCAGAATTTGCAATGCAACTTGCGGCGTTTTTTTTTTTTTTTTATTGCAGGAAAACTACTCGGATTAGTGCAATTCACTAAATAGTTTTGCATGGTCTTTCGCAGTGGTGATTGTTGGTAAATGAGACCTTTTTAGCTGTACTCCTGCTCCCCTGTTCCATGCACGTGAATCAAAGAGGGCTTTGGCTGAATGCACGTTGTGATGACGTCACATGACGCGTCTTGGCCCAAATCAGCGGTAATTTCGAAAATCCTCAGAGTATTGCGGAGTTTGGAGGAGTCCTTGATGGAGATGGAGCAGTGGTTTTAGGATCCTCTTTATGGAAAGGGGTGAACATGTAATGCCTGCGAATTGGACAAAATAAGGGGAACAAATAACGGTCTTGTCAAAAAGCTGCCATTGGTTTATGTATGTACGAGGTGCTCGGCGCCTGGAGCATGCGGGTCTTTCAGTGCAGTAGGTGATTTCTTGGATGTTTGCATTAAACAGTTGGGGTGGACCACCTATCAGAAAGTAATGACTTGTGAACAAAACATGTTTTGTTGTATGATTAAACAAAATGGCGACGATGAGCTTCTACAGAGAGGCCGATGTTGCTGTCTTCCCTGCGACCTTGTCTGAAGTAGACGTCAATACAGAAGCAATATAGGACATGGGTTCTTACGTTTAACTCCTTTAACGGTAAAATATATTCCATGGACCCTCTCGGTGCAGATTTTTTCTATGAACATAAACTATTCCAATATTATGCTCATTATTTAAAAGTGTGCAGTAATATTCTAACTATTTATTGTCGCGATCAAGCTTTTGTTTCCTACCACTGGCTTGGACTTGACGTTGTTTACAAGCCACAGTGCTTTGTTTGACATGTTTTTATTTATCAAGGCCTAAATAACAATTGTGTGGTGCTCACCAGCGTCTATAAACAAATAAATATCCGACTCATACCAGCTCTTGGTTAGGCCCGCTCTACTTTGCAACGTTGGTTCAGTTCGTTGATGTTTGCGGGCATTCATTTATGCACAGCTCTCTTAAGATCCTGCCACAGCATCTCAATGGGGTTGAGGTCTGGACTTTGACTTTGCCATTTAAACACCTCTATTTTTGTCATCTTTAGCCATTCAGATGTCGATTTGCTGGTGTGCTTGCGATCTTTGGTCATGTTGCATGACTCAGTTTTGGTCCACCTTAAGCTGCTGGACAGACAGCCTCACATTTGTCAAGAATATTGTGGTATAAAGTGAAGTACATGGTTGTCTTGATGACTGCAAGTTTCCCAGGTCCTGTGGCTGCAAGACATGCTCAAATCATCACCCCTCCACCACCATGCTTGACAGTTGCTATGAGGTGATTTGTGATGATGTGCTGTGTTTTGGTCTGTGCACGATGACATCTCCACCTTGGTCTCATCAATCCAAAGGATGTTGTTCCAGAGCTTTTGTGGTTTGTTCAGATGCAATTTTGCAAACATAAGTCATGCTCCATATTCTCTTTTGGACAGAACGGGCTTTTTCCTAGCTACCCTTCCACGAAAGCCATACTTGTTCAATGTTTTTTCGATTGCGCTCTTATGAACATGAGCAGTAACATGCCTACAGAGGCCTGTAGGTCACATGATGTAGCTCTTGGGTTTTTCTTCACAACTCTGAGCATTAAACGCTCTGACCTAGGACTGAATTTGCTGGGATGCCTGCTCATGGCCTTTCTCACTGTAGAATGGTGAATTTCAAATTGTTCAGAGATGGCCTTATAACCATTCTCCAGATTGGTGAGCAGCAACATTTGCTTCTCTGAGGTCATGGCTGTTGTCCTTTCCTTCTTGGCCTGATGTAGAGACACACCTGAGTGCTCCAGAACACCGAACCTCCAAAAGACTCATTGATGATTAACCAATCTTGTGCGTTGTTTGTTTGTTTGTTTATTTATTTATTTATTTAATTTATAAAGTAACAACTGACTGCTAATGACTCTTTTAATGACTGGAAGTTGGTGAGGACCACAGAATTATGTAGGCCCTGATAAATAAAAACATAGAATTGAAGGACGGTGTACTTTCTTTTTCCCAAGCTTTGAACAGGAAGGACGCTGCTGTCTCACTATAGGTAATCTAATTAAAATACGTTACTTCCTATTCGTAGTGATGCTTCAAATAATCATTGTTTTGCAAAAGTCATAGTGAGGTTGGTCATGTGTGATGCTTTTATAGACTGGACTTAGTAAATGGAGGTCATATAGGCTGCTATCCAATGAACATCCTGTTTCAGGATGCTTTAGGTGCCATGGAAGCTATTTGATATGATCCCTGCAGATGAGTCTGTGTGGATTATGAAATGGAGCAGTGCGGATCGTGCAGTCATTTAGGTCAGTTGCAGCGAGACCCTGCCTCCACATCGGAGCTGCCTGCCAGTTGCTGCTGCTCAACAGTCACCCGCTTGTTCTGTATAAACCCGCAGGGACACCACGATCCATCGAAACACACAGGGGGACACACTGCCTGGCTTCTGTATCTCGCTTCCCGACTCGCCCTCTTTTATATGCCTGGCCTTCCTTGTGATGGCGACCGGCGAGAGAAAGCGCTCCTCTTTCTTCAAAGGCAGGCTCACTTTCAGGTCACATGAGCCTTTTATGCGTAGCAGCTGAAGTGAAGAGCTGGCGCACGACCCTTTTGCGTTACCGCTGAGTGTTTTGGTTGCCTTCGGTGCACTCGCTGGTACACTGTTCTGCATGATTCTGCTCATTATGAGTAGGAAAATGTGAAATAAGTCAGTCGCACAAAAGCAAGAGAAATGGAGGCCTAGAGTGTGTGATTACAGAGTTGAGGATGGAGAATGTCAACGAGTGATGGCATTTACAAACTTATTGCTAATGATAAATCAATCAGTCCACATATTTAGTGAACTGTGTTCCTCTAATTTGGACTAATTTCATTAAACTTTGACATCATGACAGTATATGCAGTTGATGCTTTTTCTGGTCCTTTTCAAACGTCTGTGAATCTTTTGTTAGAAAATCTTCAAGGGTGGGGAAAATCGGTAACTGGGCATCCAGGACAAGAAGATTAGATTTTTTTATTCATAGTCCCTCACGGACAAGTAGGCTTAATAGCCTAGCGATAACTGGTGTTTATTTCTTCTTTCTTGGAGAGAAAGAAGAAATTTCACCTTTCTTGTTTCTTATTTCACCTTTCTTGTTTAAAATAAACACACTGAATAAAAACCGGAGAAAGCAAAAAAAAAAGCCTACTCCGGTTTTTATTCAGTGTGTTTATTTTAAACAAGAAAGGTTTCACGTGGTGTGGTGAACCGTAACGCTCTAACTATAGTGCATGCTACTCATCCTGAATCAGCTTTAATTAGGTGGATTATTTAGCATGCACGGTTGACACATGACCGTTTCAGAATCAGGATCGTGTACAGAAACACTGTAAAAACGAGCAAGTGCTGTGCAAAGCAGTCGTATAGTAAACACTCTCGCTTACTCCATGTGGTTAAACATATCCAGGAAAAATACATCAAGACGTTAATCAGAGTTGAGTAATATAATATCGTATGTGCTATATGATTATTATTTATTGCATTATAGGCCGTTTTCTGCCCCCAGTCAGTTTCAGGACAGACAAAGCATGGGAATGGGCTTGCACTTGCTCAGTGGGCTAGCTGATTAATTTTTCATTCGTTCCCCCCTGAGGTTAGAAGACTGACGTGTTTTGAAATGCATGGACCTTAAGTAAAGCTGTATTAAAGACTAACGTGCATTCTGTGCAAATCTTGGACATGACTGCAATTCTCCAGCAAGTTAGAGACTGATTCTAGCACAAAGTGTTAGCTACAACTACGTAGATTAGTTTACTTGCAAGTTTATGAGCGCAGGCAGAGTGTAGGTCACTTCAGAATTAGCCTGCCTAACATATAGTACTGTGTCAGTATAAAACTGACCAACCTCTACCCTGGTGCCATTTGTGAGATTCTGAATATTTTAGTCATTTATAGCTTGAGCAAAATAATCACTTGGCCAGGTGATGTGTGTCTCTAGACATAATCCCTCTGTAAGATCTGTGTCATTTATATATAGCCACACTTCTAAGCTAAGTATGAAATGGACACTTAATTTGTTTGGAGATGCAGAGAGGAAATGTCAGGGAAGGGCCAGGAATGTACTCGGGGGAAAAGAACTTCCTGCAAAGCCCCTCTTTGCAGCCAGGATGCTTCTTGGACCGGCTTTTTTCTCATGCATTGGTTCACACCATTGGTACATAGTCCTCTATATAAAATTGATGCGCTTTTGTTTTAATGAAACAGCATTTACAGGGCTCTACAGTGCAACCATTTCACTCGCGTCTGCGATTGAAAAGTACTTTGTGCGACCGTGAAAAAATATTTATTCGCACCGGTGCGAGTGACCTGTTCGGAGTTAATAAAAACTACAACTCCAAAATGCATCTACACCGCGCAACAGTTACTTTCATCACCTCAGTCAAGTGTGCAAATACGGCAAAGAAGCCATTATGATGACAAAAGTTGTACATTGTACATCATCTGCTTCTCTCAACAAACCGCCATCTTCTATTGATCCCGCAAAATGACGTGAATCTGCGACTGTGTCATGCTCGTGTAGACACAGCGGCGTCAGGCGGAGTAAATTAATAATAATGCTAAGGCTACAAGGTGGGTTCAATTCAGACTTCTTTATTAAATAATTCCTCACCGATCATAATCAAGAGTAGCAGCTGTTCAGTCTGTAAACATACGGTACGCTGCTGCTCTCCCTTCACTTTCTTCACCAACTGTAATAGACAGCGCATTCACTTCATTTAAGCTCACAGTTGCCAGATATCACTAGAAAAGTCAACTCCAGTGTTCTTGTTTTGATTTAATCCCCCCAAAACCACAATATTATCAGCAGACATGGCAACACTGTACTGGGGGAACTGATCTAAAAGGAACAACTGATAAACAAATAGAATGAAAAGAAAGAAAATGTGCTTGGTTATAAAAAAAATCATTTGATATTTAAAAAAAGATATAATAAATTTATAAAATATAAATAAAATGAAAAATAAAATGTTTAATTACTATGGGTTGCATTTAATATCAATTTGACATTAAGTTTAATAAGCTATTTCCTATTAACCTTTTTCCTAATATGGGTCATGTTTGTGTTAGTCTACTTTTAATTAGGACTCTTTATTGTTTAAGATATTTAAAAATAAATATTTTGTGCTTGTTTATCAATTAACCAACGGTATTTCTCATTGCTGTTATTTTAATTCAATTAACAGTGACCGGGAGCAGAGAGCTTACATTTAACTGTTTATGACGGACCTCCTGATTAAAGCTTAAACAAAAAAAAAAGATTGGTATCTGGATCGGTATCGGCTGTATAAATCCTGTTCGGAGGATCAGTAATGAACACCATTACACTAAAGCGCTCTGCATCTGACGGGTAAATGAACTCACCCAATCACATCCTATATGAGATTATTCAGATATATACACAATATACACAGAGCGGTTCGAGAACTGACTCCAGCCCAGAACCATGACAGTGGGAAATGTCTAATAGTGTAGCTTTAAATATATTTAAGAGGAGCAGACTTCAAAGACTGAACTTTAATGTTTATTGTATTTGTTTACAAGGTGGAACAGGTTAACGGTGGGTTTTTTTGCATACAATCTGTAAAATTAACTGGAAATATTAAATTTAGTTTATCAGAAGGTAAATTAATGTGTCATGGCTCACACTATGTTCCTAAATTCTGTCATAATTGTCAAGCTCAGGTTTTCTCATGCCTACTTGTGTGTTATATTGTGGCACATTAACTTTACCATCTCTTAAAAAAATCCTCAACTTCAACCGTGCTCCTAAATTTTTGTAAGTAGGGGTGCTCGTAAAATAAAGTGTTACTGTTGAGCCCCGAGTTGATGTTTCTTATGATTGGAAATATTTCATCCCTGGAGCTATACATCAGAGTTTATTATTTTGGTATCTTAAAAACAGCAAACCCCTATCTACTAACTACTGGTCGTGTGTATAATGGTATAAATCTGTGAATAAGGTCACAGGAAGTAACGTTGTTGTTCATGTCATCAGGCCTGTGTATGTTAACCACAGATGGAAGTAGTGACTTCAAGTCAGCAGTGTAACCATAAGGCACGGGTCTCTCATAACCTTTGCTGTGGTCATTTTGTTGTGCAAATCATTGGGTTTTTTTGGGTTTTTTTTTTTTGGTCTAACCACCAAACTACTCCGTAACCTCTTGATGACTGGTGATTTAGTCATGTGGAAATTTACAGCAAATCACGGCAGTTTTAGAGCAAAACTAGCTGGCTAAGTATACTGTAAACTAACAGAAACCATAATCTGGTTTCAAAAATCCGCCTCTATGTGGGAGCTGGCAGAAGTGAAACGTGTTCCATAGAGAATACAGTGGCTGCGCACCGAGTTATTCTAAGACAGAGACATTCTGTTTCATCTTCCAGCGTTTAAAAATTAATGTTTTGCTCGCGCAGCTGATGAAGCTGATGACTTTTGTCTGAAACGCTTTGTTCCTCTGGAAACTGTGTGTACTACTGTAGGCTTAAATTTTATTACGTCTACTATCGTTACTGAATTACAGTGCAGTTACTATATGCGCACTTAGGAACAGTGCCTTGCATAAGTCTTCGCTTCCTTTTCCGTATTTGTAGTAGGGCTGGACGATATGGCCAGAATGTATATCACTATATATTTCTTAATTCCGGTCGATACGATATCATTCCGATATCGATATGAACAATATAAATCCTCAGAAAAACTGCCAAGGACGCCCACAACAGATGTCTGTACCTTCAAACTTTGCCAAGTCTATGAAACCTCTTCCTATAAAACTATGTAATAGTTTAGAAATAAAAACGGCACAAATAAATTAATGTTCACCTTTTATTTGTATTTAACCTTCATACAAACAAGAAATGTGAAATCAGCGTCAAGTAAACATAAAACTCTCACCTTTCTCAATATTAATATCTTTAACTTTAAACTACAACCTAGGCTGATTATCTTATTCTTATAGATTGAAATAAAAGTGCTTCAGCCGGGATAGAAAAATATGAAAAATGCTCAGAGTTGCTGCAGAAAACATGAAAAAGAGTGAGCAACAACAAGAACACATGTTGCTGGGGCAGGGACATTGTTGAGGGTTGATGACACCCTATGACAGGCTCTAGAGGTTTCTGGCAAGAAATTCAAGCTGGTCTACATTATCTGGCTTCAAGGATGCCCTTTTACATGTGACGATCCGTACGTTTACATGGACAACATTAACCCGAGTAAGACAATACTCTGATTAAGAAACTAGCATGTAAACAGCAATTTTTAATTACCTTAATTCGACTAAAGTCATACTCGAAGTAAACGCAAATGGAATTAAGACGTGTGGAGTATTCCTGTTTTAGTCACATTATCGAGGTGTATTACAGACATGTACACACCTTAATCACACTATAAACGTCGTGTGGGAGTTTTCACCGCATTTTGCGACAGGACACGACCACACACGGCAGCGCTCAACCGTTTTACGGCAAGCAAGAGAGCACGGCTGCATCCCAAACCGCGTAGTCACCTACCACACAGTAGGTGAAACACATGCATACAGTAGGCGAAATAGATGTAGCTTGGCTACTATACAGCAGTTAAGTACGCGGTTTGGGACGCAGCCCACGGCTTCAAGCAGTCGTGTATTTGCACGTACAGCATGACAAATAATTAACCGCACTTGAAGCTTCCGTAAAATTTTTTAATAAAACACCCAAAACTGTATACGGTACCATAACGAAGACGAACTGTATGTTGATACGTGAAATTCTGGAGGGAATATCGGACGGCGCGGCGCGGTGATGTTAATCGAATTATGTTCTATAACATGTAAAACGGGTACATGAAAGGAGTATTCTAAAAGCGACTCATGTAAACACCTTTATCACAATATTGTCTTACTCAGAGTAAAGTCAATAATTAGATTACTGCAGTCCATGTAAACGTAGTCAGTGTTGCCACCTGTAATAAAAGCCCTCTCAGAGGGGAAGCTTGTGGCTTGAATACACAAGTAATGTTTTGCTAGTTGGCTTACTCTGGGGAAGTTCTTATGATAGACTTTCCACCAATCCAGAGGATTTGAGTCACTGTCAACATCTGGAGACAGAAGGTCGTTGCTGAGCTCCCTCTCAACTGCCTGCTGTACACTCAAGCCATCTGTGTTTGTAGTGGTGGACCTGTTTGGGGGAAAAAAAGCTAGCCAGAGACCGATTTGTTTTCTTGGCTGGTGTCACTGCTGGAGAAGCGTGTCTTCTTCTCTGGACTCCTCTTCCCTTACCACAACAGCTCTCTCTCCCTTCAGCATCTCCAACACAGCCTTCTCCTTGATGCATTCTCTCTTCTCCTCCTGAGTGTACTGAAGCTTGAATCTTGGGTCAACGAGGAATGCCATGTCAAGTAGATAATCCATGGCTGGGTCATCATACTTTTCGTTTAGGTATCCCATCACTGTTGTCTTTATGATCCTGGTGAGGTCTGTGTCGTCCTCTGCTTCCTTCAAGATGGAGGTGTTGAAGAGATGCATCACTGGTTTTAGGAACGACACACTGACATAGGACTCTCCGGACAAGACATCGGTGAAGTTGAGGAGCAGGCTTAGAGCTGCATCTATAGACTCTAAAACGTCCACATCTTGCCAAGTAGGAACCAGCGACCTCTGTGATGGCCCTTTTCTTCTCCAGAACCCACTTCACTATTTGTTGACAGGAGCCCCATCTTGTTAGGGTTTCAGTGATGAGCTTGTGCTTTGGCAAGTGATACTCCTCCTAAACAGCTGCATTGTCCCGTTTCTTCTTCCAGGAGTGGGAGGAGGCAGCCACCACCTTTTTACAGACCCCAATTGCTCTGTCCACTCATCTAGGTGAACTTAAAAAAAATATTGCAATATCTAGTTCTCGTTTGTATTTTAACTACAATATTTGGTATATTTATATTAGCCTTACAGAAAAATCACAGTTCTCCTGCTTACATACATTTTGTTGTTTTTATTTCACACCTGATTTGGCAAAGTAAACATCTGTTTCCTTTGAATTTAATTGATAGGACTTCTGTATGTATGAATCCATACAAATATATATGTCTTGCCTAAAGAATAAATGAATGGCCTATAAAGTCACTGAAATTGGGGGAATGAAATCACCTAATCAAAACTGTAGGCCAACTAAGTAATATCTAGTGTCTGGGTTTGGTATGGAGCTTTATGATGAGTACTGGAGCAGCCACTTAAGAGTGCAGTGTAAGGCTCCATAGTCATAGCCTACACAACACAGAGCGCCTCAACTCAAGTGTTTTATTTATCAAATCACATGCACATTATAACACATGCTCAATGAAATTCTTATGGCATGCAACAACCATATAGCAAGCATAAAATTGTGTGAATATAAACATAATATAAACAAATATAAAAAAAGCTATCAAAGACATACAAGCACTGATAAGCTATGTTTAGGTTAGGCCTATTATGTGTAAAGCATATCGCCTGTTTATTACTGTAAAGATAATAGTAATATATCCTCATACCATAAGCAAAATAACTTAACATAATACTCAAATGTATGTTAACTGTGCATAAGTCACCAATAGCAGAGTTCAGTCGGTGCCCGAAGCATTGTAGCCTTGTCCATCTGTTCAGCTCAGCGGCTTTGATGATATCGGTCCCGCTATTTGTGGTGATGCAGACCTGGCGGTCCTCGCTGAGTCCCCAGGAGGCGAGCGCGTCCGGCTGCAATTGCTTCGCCCGTGTGATCCTCGGTCAAGTAAACTGTCTGGAGTCATAAGCTGAGAAGCTTCCAATCTTGGTCAATAAAGTGAACCGTCAGGCTCAAGTATGGATCCGAGGTTCGGCTTGACCACAGGTCAGCTGTGGTCGCAAAATATGATACTGACTTCAGCTGCTCCTCCACCCTTTCCCTGACTTCACCGTAAAGTGGGGGTATAGCTGTGCGGGGAAAATATTTCCGGCCAGAGAGCTCGTATCTGGGGTCGATGACTGACATCATTTTCCTGAAGCCCACGTTTTCTACCGTACTAAACGGCATCATATCCTTAGTCAGAAAGTTTGACAGCCTTGGTAATGTCTTTATATCGTTTAGACTGTTTGTCATAAGGCATGAATGCAGCCATCCGTGATTGCTGCATGCGTTTCTTTTAACACAGCTGGTGATGGGGATGGGGGTGGCGGTGATATTTCAGGGACAGGTTGGCTTAAACCTTTATGATGCCTCATCTTCTGACTCTGAGAATATTCTATCAGGTGGAACTGCTTCAGATAGTGGAACAGATTTGATGTGTTCCCGCTGCTAGTCGGCACCGCTCTCCGGCACATCTTGCAGCGCACTGAAACCTGAAGTTTATCAGCACTTAGATAAGCCAACCACTTCCATACCACTGAATTAGTCTTTCCTCTCTTATCAACTATTTCATCTGCTTTCTACTCATTTGTGGAAGCTCGTTCAGTCACATTTGTATTGCGGTCAGGGGTACTCATCTTGTAGCTAAAACTTGCCGCGTTGGAGCTTAGCCTAACACTGCCGAGCACTGGCTGCGTGCCTGCGGTGTACGCCATCACGCACGTAGCCAGTTGTGTTCTGCTCTTTCTGCTCGGCTTGAATACAACGAACTGAGGCCTGCGCCGTGAACGTCAGTCAGTGACAAATGTTTTAAAGTATGTTGAAATATCGGAAATGTGTTTAAAAATCATATCACCGTTATTGAAAAAATGTATATCGCGATATATATTGATATCGAATTATTGTCCATCCCTAATTTGTAGGGTTACGGCTTGGAACTGAAATGGGCTTAATTAAAATTACGTTGTGAATTGAAACAAATTTACCCATAATATTGTAGTGAGGGGGGGGGGGGGAAATCAATATAGTTTGCAAAATGATTTACAAAGGGAAGCATAAAAGTTGTGATTGAAGTATTCAGCTCCATTGCTCCTCTTACATATGTTTAAAGCTACACTGTTAGACGTTTTCCACTGTCATGGTTCTGGGCTGGAGTCAGTTCTCGAACCGCTCTGTGTATATTGTGTATATATCTGAATAATCTCATATAGGATGTGATTGGGTGAGTTCATTTACCCGTCAGATGCAAAGCGCTTTAGTTTAATGGTGTGCATTACTGATGCTCCGATCAGGATTCATACAGCCGATGCTGATTTCTTGTCATCACACTCTCGCTCTCGCCCTCTTGCGCTCTTGCTCTCTCCCTCTCCCGCCCTCTCACTCTCTCCCTCTCCCGTATTCTCGTACCGACAATAAAAAAAAGATGCCGTCTCGGCGGATGTGTGTAGTGCAGCGGTCGGTGGCATTCAGAACGAGTCGTGGCACTATGGTTGCATCATCAAGATGCGACAAACCACATGAAGTGTTTAAACATGCATACCAATTTGTTTTCCAAGAAAGTATCAAAACCCTGTCTGCTTGTCACAGGTGCTCAGGCTAATGGTTTGTCAATCCCAGTACTGAATAATATTGGAGAACATGGAGTATCGAGAGAATTTATTACACCATTTGAGTTGTACATGAGATTCACAATACTTCTGTTTCTTTCTGACGTCTGTATAATTACCATGTGAACCTGAGGACAGTGTGTGTGTGTGTGTGTGTGTGTGTGTGTGTGTGTGTGTGTGTGTGCGCGCGCACACCATTCACGTCCTGCCTCATTAATCCCGTCTGAGCCGCCTCAGTGGTTTTTTTTTTTTTTTTTTTTGTTTTTTTTTTTAGTGCAGGAACTGGACAACCTGTCCCCTGAATACACTCTAACACCTCTACATGTATATGCATGCATGCAAACACGCACACACCACAAAGCCTTCATCTTTCCAGAAATATCAACACAGCACATTCATTTAAATTAAATACAATGATGCTAGCCAGACTTAAAAAAAAAAAAAAAACCCCAATCATCATCAAAATTTGACTAGCAGGGTTATAATTATAGACATAAATAATAGCAGAGAACTAATATCACTTCCTGATTAACGGATTAGCTGAGCTACATCGACAGACACAAACAGTCGTAAACACTGCATTTACAGCTATCTCAGCCTGGACTTTTAGCCATTAACTCCAGCCAGAAAAACATTCAGCCATTTACTACAACAAGCAGCAAACACTGAATAAAAGGAAGCCAAAGCAACAAAGTCGTGAGGTTAAAAGGCTACAGTCATTGATACCGCCTCCTTTCTGCCGAGTGGAATATTTACACAAAAATTAGGCTTTCACTTGGCACTGAACGTGTTGCTTAGTTACTTGTAAAGAGTTTCACACACATCAAAAAGTCACATGACGACTGGAAGGACAGAGTGGTTGTTTTATTGTGTTGGCTGCTCTTTAATAAAAGCTGAAACTACATTAAAATTGTGACACCGAAAAGCCTGAGGTCAATTTAAAGCGATAAAAGAAAATCAGATTCCTTTCGGTAGATCATTAATAATGACGTCAAGATGGACGTAGCAAGAATAAATTCCCATAAACAGCTCTTTTCATTATATTTCTGACAGGCCATCTGGTGCAACATCGATCCTACACGATGTTAAGGTTTTGATGAGAGCTCAGCAATATGAGCTATGGCTTTGTGCTCCTAAAACAACAAGGCAACTGAAGATGCAGTTGACTCTGTCAATAGAGTGCCGGCACACTGCTCCCTCTGTATCGGTTTCAGCACAAGGGGATCATTATGCACGAAATGTTCAGAAGGCTGTACACAGCCAGTCCTCCTTCCTCTGCGGCGATGTCATATGAACGTTGTCCTGTGGATCATATGATGAGCAATGCAGAGAGATGGTGAAAGCGAAACACTCCCACGCGCACATTCGCCAGACGCTCGCACTGCGAGTGCTGACAATCCACCAAGCGAATGAGGTTTAAAGGAATACTCATTCACAGCCTGAATTATTAACCACGTAGCTTAGATAAAGCAAAGCAGTCTCTTCTGTATGAGGACACTCTTTAACTGTTTGCGATTCCAGGAACGACATGCTGCATGTGTAGTGAAAAAAAAAAAAAAAGAGCGTGCACTACTGTAGGGAAAAATCTCTTGTCAGGAATTTGCAGCCAAGCAAAAATAATAATGTCATTACCAGTCGTGTGAGATTTTTGCATGGTCGATTGCAGCAGTCTGTGCGGTTGCCTGCCAGTACCTGTTTGTTACACCCAAAACTCCGCAATCCGTAGTAGGGATGGGCGATATCGTATCGTTTGCGATATACCGGTTGAAATTCTCCCCATTATAATAATGAGTCTTCCTGTGATAATAACGATAAAGCCTAGTCGATGACGTATTTCCTTGTGCGACCGGTTCGTAGCTCACGTGCAGAGTGAAGACAAGTACGGCGGAAGGCGGACGTGAAGCTGAGGAGGAGTTCATCGCTAAACGAGGAGCTACTGTACCTCGACAATCTGGAACTGGTTTGCTTCCAGAAAATCACTTTTTTACTTTTAGATCAATGTTTGTGTTTCTGAGGCTCTCAAGACTGCATACAGCCATCACTTGTAGCCATAAACAGCAGTGCACGGTACTATATTTATATCATCACTGATATCGTTATCGCAATAAATACCAGAACATATCGTGATATAGTTTGAAGTCCATATCGCCCATCCCAAATCCGTATATACATTTATCATCACTGTGGAGAAAATGTAAACACACTACGTTGCCGCACCGTTTCACTCACTTGTGAAAATCTACTGAACTGGGATCCGAAAGAGCGCTACGGTTTTTAGCCTCCGATCGCTTGTTTAATATTCCTACCCACGCATTTATGACTCGTGAACTGTCACTCGGAGCATTTGCTTATCGAGACGTTTGTAGTACAGCAGACATGCTGAAGTTTCTCAGTATTTCAGCTCATCTCAAAATATCTGGTTCATCAAAAACATACACGAGTTGTATACGCTTTTATCCTTATGTTTGATAAATACAAATCCTCATCTTTTGGTAAAATTCCAGCGGGACTTAGAGTCGAAAGCGAATGTTTTTGACCCCTCTTGGTTTTTAAATGTGGTGGGGGGGATCCAAGGTGCTAAAATTACAGTGCTGCAAGCACACAGCACGCTAAATCTTACAGCAAAGTCAACAGAAATGATATGAACGACTTCTGGCCGCATTAAAGGCTGTTTAGTCGTCGAGGGGAAGTTCTAAAGAATGAGGTCATAAAAATGATTAAACACTATTTACATTAGACTCAGAAAGGGAAGTGCAAACTTTCAAACCGATCGCCTTTTCGTGCTGCACCGTTAATATCTTAACGCAGACTATTTGGGCGATTCTTGTGATTTAATGACTTAACTTCTGTGGAACACGTTAAATATTGTATTGCTATCTTTGTCTTCCTGTTTTTGTCCTAAGGGTGTTTCTGTACCCTGCGTATCACAATGTGAGCACTGTGTACAGCGGTATCCGAGGGCACCGGGCTGCAGAGACCGGGCATGTGAAATGACCGGGAGCTTTCATGATCATGTGATCCCTCACACAGATACTCAGTGTGCGTCATACGGGTTTGAAGTTTGATCGCCCAGAGGAAATAAAGCCTTCTTTAGCACCTTAAGTGAACTGCAGAGTGAGAAGAATTTCTTTGCGAATATCGCCTTGTTCTCGAGTTGCCCGAATCGGGTGAACAAACGAAAGGGATGTTCGGAGCAGAAGCATCGTTCATCCTGAAAATCAGATGTTCACCTGATTTATATACCTTGTGAAAGGATCATTTCCTCCGACTTAGAGTTACATAGTCAACCTAGTCAACAGATTTCCAGACGATTCGTTTTTCTGCTTCTCAGAGATGCTTGAAGCCATCTACCACTTCTTTTCAACCAGTTGTTTGTGCTACGTCACCTGCCTGCCCTCTTCCACATACATGAGCTCACAGATGCCTGTGATTTGGTTAGTTTTGCTTGATTGATTGACCGGGGAGTCAGTAAAACCATACCTCCCACCCAATTTTGCACTCTCACCGCATGGTTAAACATATCGAGAGAAAGGACTCGCTTTTATTTGCTGATCTGAAGAACGAAAACCATAGCTCATAGCCAAAACTTTGGCCATCGATTATTGTCGGAAGAGGACCGTAATCGTAAACTTGTTCTTCCCATTAGTTTGTATTAATGCACTTCACTAAATATCTGGCCCTTATGTTAGTACATTACTTTAGCTACCATTTTGTAGCCTAGTCATTTAGTTTCCTGGCCACCAAAACATGGCACTGGGCAGCACATTGGAGCTTTCACCTGCCTGCTGTGTTGGCTCATGAATTTATGATTCGTCCACACTTGTACCTCGGGAAATCTATAGGAATTAGCATATAGCTGCCGTTTAAGATTTATATTCGTATTCTTATTACTGCACGTGTGTGCTGTTTGGAATCGGTTAGATTCCACTGCCTTTAATTCACTATTAAGTTTTATGTTTGCAGACATTTTCCACTTTTTGTGCTTTTGATCCAGGCTCTTTTTATTTATTTATTTATTTTTTTTAAATAGACATCTTGCACCCAGATTTCCTGCTGAATCATTTCTTTAATTTCCTACAGATATTAAAGCTTCAGCACTGAAAAAAGGATCAGGTTCGTTTTCTCACTCCTCCGTGTCAGTTTTCCAACGGATATTATTTGCACGCAGCACCTACAAGAAATGTGGTTTGGCTGATCGCAAACAATAGAGGTAGAGGTGAGGGCGTGTTGTGTGTGTGTGTGTGTGTGTGTGTGTGTGTGTGTGTGTGTGTGTGTGTGTAAATGTGTGTGCGATGGGGGAGAAAATCCTCTCTGCAGCTATTCTCTACGGCTTCTCCTCCACTTGCCGTAGCCAAAAGTGTGGTTTGGTCTGAATGAGCTAAGGTGGCATGAATAAGCTCAGCTGACGCCCGCAGTGACTCACTGAAACCTGAATCGGTCGTGATGGAGGCAGGACACAGCTGTTAATGTTTAGCCAACGCCACCGCAGATGTCACCCGGTCTTAAGGGTGACTGCGAGTGTATAATCACCATTAATGCGCTATGTAGTTTTTGTTCCCCATTCAAACACTTTGCATGATCTTAAATAAGAAAGTTGGTTCAACAGACCTCTGTTTATTTAGCAGGTATGATTTAAACATCATACGCACTTTCTTGAAGAACAGGGGTAATTCCACGTGAACGATCATTTCTGATTATTTTTTAGCTTAAACTCATTTCTTTTGATCATTTTACAGCAGTCAGTCAAAGTTTCCATCCACCTGGATCTTAGTGTGTAGTGTTGCCTTCTTGAGTATTAAAAATCATGCAAATGTAAATTTTTGATCTTGTTTATTTTTCGTGCAAGTGAATTTTTTTTTTTTGGTGAAAAATTAACATTTTTTTTCAGATTCTGCGAGGTATATGTAAACTTCTGACCTCAACTGTATATTAAATCGATTATTTGAGAAACACAACCTGTTGGTGAAGCCTGGACATCTTAACCACACACCCCCCCCCCCCCCCCCCCCCGTTTGTTAACACATTTTCATGTTTTTATAAGCCAGAGCTTTTAAGCAAGAATGTTTAAATGCAGAAGAGTGTATTTCTGTAATTCAGTATTACTTTGAGAAGAAGTGTGTTAAATTAAATGTTCACTAAACACAGCTGAAAGCTTGAAAGTACAAATTCCTCACGTTAGTATTCTGCTCATGTCTTGTGTTGCTTTAGAGGTATATGGAAATTGAGGACTTGCAGGATCAGGAGAGGAAAGAGCTGCAAAGCAAAGTGACGACGCTGGAGGGCCTAACCAGACAGCTGGAGCTCAAGACCAAGAACTACGCAGACCAGAGTGAGTATTTCGCTTCACAGCAAAGTTTATTTCTCCACATCAGAGACTAGAGGTGCCAGCATCTAATGTTTTTGACACCTTGGTAAAGCAGTACAGGAGACACTGGTATTTTTTCCCCCTGCATTTTCAGGTATCAGTCAGCAACACTCAGTACGTTTACATGGACAACAATAATCTGATATTAAGACGATACTCTGATTAAGAAACTAGCATGTAAACAGCAATTATGGATGACCTTAATCCGACTAAAGTCATACTCGAAGTAAACACAAATGGAATTAAGACATGTGGAGTATTCCTGTTTTAGTCGCATTATCGAGGTGTATTACAGACATGTAAACACCTTAATCACACTGTCAACATCGTGTGGGAGTTTTCACCGCATTTTGCGACAGGACACGATCACACGGCAGCGCTCGACCGTTGACGACAAACGAGAGCACGGCTGCGTCCCAAACCACGTACTTGCCTACTATATAGTAGGAGAAATACACGTATATCAGCTACTATATAGTAGGTAAGTACGCGGTTTGGGACGCAGCCCACGGCTTCAAGCAGTCGTCTATTTGCATGTATAGCATGACTAATAATTAACTGCACTTGAAGCTTTCGCCAAATTAAAAATGAAACACACAAAATTGTAAACGGTACCATAACGAAGACCAACTGTACGTCGATACGTGAAATTCTGGAGGGACGGCGTGGCGTGGGGACGTGATGACGTGTGCCGTTCATCGATCTATGAAAGGAGTATTCTAAAAGCAACTCATGTAAACACCTTAATCACAATATTGTCTTATTCAGAATAAGGTCCATAATTAGATTACTGCTGTCCATGTAAACGTAGTCACTGACGCCTCTTTAGTGACTCTTACTTTTCTTATACTGTATACACTCATCATGACAAGAGAATATATATGGTGTAACATCAGTTCCTTGAGTTAGTGTTTATTAAATTACTGACTAGATCATTTCTCCGTACAAGGTCCAGCTACATAAAGTTCCTTGCCTGGATAAGAAGCTATCATGATCGAGTGGCAATCACCTTTATTTATTTATTTATTTATTTATTTATTTTAATGTTTAACCATTAGTGATTAGGTCTTTGATGTAAAT